>NC_066848.1:24205511-24505511 GCF_001640805.2 Lates calcarifer | reverse complement strand
GGCATTACTGATTCATTACTTAAACTTTCAGTAAAGTGAGAAGTATTTGCTTGAATAGAATATTTTCAATGAGTTCAAGAAACTCAAATCACCAGTTAAAGCCCCTTTGTGTTTGATTTTTAGGTGTCTCACACTTTGAGACTACAGTGTGATAACTTTGGAAACCCTTTCAATCCTTTAGTCATGTGGTCAAAATAGCTGTTTTAAAAATTACAAAACAATAAATAGAAGATTACACAAAAGATGAGGGCTGATTAGTTAAAAGTTGTTCCTTTAATTGAGCGTTGTGTAGTGGTGGTTTTGTTCATGTTTATGTAAATAGAGGAAGAATACACCTTTGCAATTTAAAGTACTGCGTTTAAACAATTTTTGTTGTCCTTTTGGTGGCAGAAATCTTCAACAAGCTGAATGTCTTACATAAATGTTTGACATATTATGACCATACACAGTTGATGTGGCTAAATTGTTTGCAAATAGTTGCCTATTCCAGCAGACATAAAGCAACATTAGCAATAACCTGATGTCATGTTTCTGTTGACCCGAAACTTATTAAGTCCAATATTCACCCTCCTTTAAACTTTGTTTTGGTCTACAAATCTAAAAATGTTTGATTATTTATTATGAAGAAAAAAATGAAATATCATATCAACATAAGTATTCAGAACCTTTGCTATGACAAGTTCCTCCCATTTCTCTTGATCATCTTTGAGATGTTTCTATATGTTGATTGCAGTCCACCTGTGAAGACCAAGAACCCAATGGTCACTGTTGTTGCTTGTCATCATGTGGTATTCAGTGTAGCTTGATGCACATAGTCATTTGACCCTTTGTTCAAATAAAACAATTCAACTTTGAAGGTGCACAAAGTTGCTGCTAGGTATAATTATTTCATGTAACTAAAATCCCTTCATCAGTGACACAACAACACTCTAGCAGTACATTTTGGCATCCTTTATTTAACCCCTTGATTTTGCAATTTTGTCTAATATGTATCAAGGCCAGAGCATGAAGTTCACTGCCCACCACCAGCCGTGTCCTTCCACCAACTGAGGACATGTCAGGGTGGGGCCAGGGTGACCCAGATGGGCCTAACACCAATCAATGCCAGTGTGTCTTAAGTGTGATCACTAAAGACAGATAGGCAAACACACATAAATGGACACATATACACAGATAGAATGGCCATGTGTTGTTGATGGGCCCCTGGGCAGGCCTGAAAAGGCATCACATCTGAGACGCATGTCGTTCCAGCCTGATGAGCAATCTGCCTCATCAAAAGACCTTTATCCCAATCAATAAGGCTTTCGACAAGGGAGTCCTGTGCCGCCTGTCCACAGTCCTCATTGCGCACTGTTTTGTGGGTGACTGCATCTGCATGTGTGCATGTGTTGGTGTGTGCACAATGTGCATGTCTAGATGCCAGATTTTATTCAATGCTGTACACCAATAAGAGGAGTGGATGTTTTTCTGTGTTTATGTCTGAGTATATGCATCATATATGTCTCACTTCAAGTTCAAGTGTGCATTTGTTTGACCATTGGAGTGGTTTTTGGTGTTTTAGTTCTGCTATTTAATCAAAAATCAAAAGTGCTTCAGTATTATTCATGGTATTTGTCACTGATAGATCGAAACATCCAACCGTCCATTAACTATACTGCTTATCCTTTGAGGGTTGCAGGGGTGCGAGAGCCAATCACAGCTGACATGGGGTGAGAGATGGGACTGTGGTTGGAAGCTGGGGAACTGGGGGGGGGGGGGGACCCATACAGGCTCAGAGAGAACATGCAAACTCCACATAGAAATTCCCCAACCAAATCAGGGTTCGACACCGGAACCTTCTTGCTGTGAGGTGACATTACTAACCACTGCACCACTGTGCTGCCCTGGATCCAACCAAAGAAAATACAATGTACTCATATACCAGATGTCTGCAGGTTATGGTGTGGCCAAGCTCTTTCATGCTTTCCCTTTAGCATCAAATTAATTCCATTCACTTAAAGCTGTTCTCCAGCCATTTAGTACTCAACTTCCATTAAATTAGGGGACTCACAAGAGACAGATTAATAACAGTCTACAACCATGCAAGTGTCTCTTTGAGGCTATACTTAGACACAGTGGTGCTTTGAACTAATGTTAATGTCAGCATGTTCAAATTGACAATACTAACATACTTAGATGGTATGTTTGCTTACCATTTTAAGGGCAGCGATGACTTAAAGGTTGGAGAAGTGAGCTTGTGACTGGAAGGTTGTAGTTCAATCCTTGCACTAGAAGGCTAAACCTGGGTAGTGAAAGAGCAGTGCTTACCCCTCTGTGGCAAGACCCTGGACTAGTGGGCTCCATGAATTCCAGCCTAAACCAATTAGCGGGGAGTGGAAGTAAGTTATAAAACCCTTCAACAGTGAGTCCTAATCAATGCTTACTTACTGACCATGTGCAATGTCTGTGCTGTGTTTGTCATGGAACACATTCCACACAAATGTAAGTTCCATCCGACTAGCTGTACAAGCATTTACTTGTAAGCTGCTCAAATTAAGATAGACATTTAATTACACAAACATTAACAACTTGAAGGTTACATTTTATTTAGAATCAAATATGTCCGTCTCAAGCCTAGAAAACTGTAGATGTGTTCATTTGATTGTTAAGTGTTGGTTGTTGTTGAAGACTGTTGCAAAAACCAAGCAGCTTATAAACATTAGAGAAAAAATTAGATAATGTTTATCCAAAGAAGAAATGCCTCCATGAATGTAATAAGTTTGCTACCTCACTGCCCACACTGTTACTTATATAGTGCATTACTAGTGTTGTATATAATATGTGGTTACGGGAAGTTATAACAGTTCCTGTTTCCACCAAAGTGTTACACTGTATAACTTAATGATTCAGCTGACCCTCTCATTCACAATTCATATTCAGCTGTGAGAGTGACCACAAACAGAATGGGAGTGTGGAGGGTCCAGTTTGAGAGAGGTCCTGTGATTTGATTTGAAAGAGAAAGCATAGCTTTCAGTGAAACTTGACTGTCCCTGTCTAAATAAAGGTTGGGAACTTTGTTAGTATGTTAGCATGCTGAAATGTGCTAATCAGCACTAAACACTGAGCACAGTTTAGGGGAATGTCATGAGCTCTGCAGGTGTTTGGCCATAAGTACCTACAGTCATAATCAGTCTAAAGTTATTACAATTCATCCTGACATGAATGTGTCACATTCATATTTACTGCCAATCTAGAAAATATTGCAGAGACATTTCACTCAGAACCACAAATGTGAACATCATTGTGACACTAATGAAAAAGTAATCCTCTGGGAGCTATGAATATCTTAAGAAAAGTTTAATGTAAGACCATAAAGTAAAGTGAATTTAAACATGTAACCACTTAATAGTTTTGTTTTAGATATTTCAGTATAAACAAATATTCCAACCCTAGGGTGGTGGTAACGAAAAAACCAGGAGATCTCCAAAATCTGCAGGGTACATCCTTTGGCATCCTACATGAAAGACCAATTTCAATCAATCAACCAATCAATGAATAAATAAATAGATAGATAAAAGAGCAGTCAAAATTGAGGCAGCAGAACCTGACTACCCTGATTTTATTTGCTAATGAGTTCAACATTTTCTCATGATTTTACTAACAGCATTTTTTTTGTTGGCTGGTGAACCCCTGTGTACATTCCATTCCCTCAATTTCTAATAGAGGCCTTTTGTTGTAGCCTAATCTTGATACATCAGTATGACATCATCAGTGGTTATTTTCTCAGACTTGACTCCTCCAGTCACAGAAGCCATTGTAGAATAATTTTCTGCCTGGATATTACTCTTTATGACAGGCAAGTTGTCATAAGATGTAGAAAATATAGTTGGCAGCATGTGTGGTTGTTTATGTGTCAGTGTATGATACTTACTATGATGACAAAATACCATTCATACAATTGTCCAAGAGTTTTTAGCCTGTTGGCCATTACAGGAGAGCTGTGAATTAATCTCTTATCTTGCTCATCCCACAACTCCCGCAGGGGGCCAGCTAATTAACCTAATAAAAACATTAACCATTTTCCTAAGGTAAATTGAATTGACTTGTCAGTGATATACGGCATTAGTATTTAGTGGGAAGAGCATTAAAGGTGGTTGGGTGAATGTACAAAGAGAGCCATGTAAGAAAATTGGTTCACTAATGATCTTCATTGCCAGTCTGGCTGCTTTATTTCCTGTGTGGTGAACATTACTTCAAATTAAAAGTATGAGCTGTTTGTTAGGAGGTTTGGGGCACAAGGCTTGATTTGTTTAATATAAATATCTTTTTGTTTAAATGAATATACCTAAATTCTCGATGCGTGTTCAGGTTTTACCTTTTGGAGAGAAGGAGGTAATGTGTTTTATATCTGTTTTTTAAATCTGGTTTGTAGAGTTTGCAGTAGAAAAAGTTGGTGGTTGGTGGTTAGCATGAATGGTAGACAGAGCACTGCCTGCAAATTCAAACTCAAATGTCATCCACAGAAATACACATAACAGTCCAGGTCATTATAGGCCATGATTCTAAGTCCCCCCCAATGAGAAACAAAAGAAAGTTTCTTTAAAGTTTTAAATGTCTGTATGTGTGGGTTTTCCATGTATTATTTATTCAGTGAACTGCTTAATTATATTTTTTAAACATATGAACATTGTTTCAAAACCTTTTTCTGCTCTGTAGGTGAATCCAGTAGGTTCTTTAAACTTCAGTCTTTTTGCAACAGGTCTTGCAATACGTTAAGAAACTTTGCTTCAATGAAAACGGCAGAACATCATCTATATTTATCAAAATCTGCAAGATCTGCAAGTCAAGTAACTACAAAAAAAATAAAAGCAATAGTTTAAATGATACTGAAATTTATTCATTGATTGTGTAGAGTATGAATCTGAAGCTGCTTATTTAGTTATTTGTGCAACAAAAAATAGTACATTCTCAAGTGCTGGGTATAAAAACGTGTCCTTTTTTTGCTATTAATTAATCAATTTGAGTGATACCTGGGAAATGCAGAAAAAAGAAGAAAAACAAAAACAAAAAACTAGTGGTAGGAATAACACTTAACGTTTTTATAATTTAACTTCCTCTTCCTTCTATATTTATAATTCCATCTCTTTGTTTCTCTCTTCCTCTGTTGCAGCCTCCCACTGTCTTTCTTCCTGCCTCATCCTGCTAATGTTAAGTGCTGACTGATGTTTTAATAAATCAAGCTTGATTAAGAAGATTGTTTTTTATTTGAAAAAAACTAAACATTGTAGCAGAGTGGAGAGTGTGTTTTCTGTGTGGTGGGTGTATTTCACTGCTTCTGCTTGTGTGCTGAGAAGTGAGATCTGAGTTGGAAAGGAGAGCGTGTGGAAGCACCCACTGATACTGTGTCTTCACTGGGGAGTGTCAGCCTCAGTGTGTGTGTGTGTAATGCTTTATGGGTGCTCTTCTCCCCCAACCATTAAGCCCCTTCCTCTGGTCTCTCCCTGTGGTGGTGTAATGACCTGCAATCAGCTCTGAGTGTATTGCCATTAAAAGGCCTTTTCTTTTCCACCCTGCATGAAGGCAAACAGCTCTGTTTGAGAAATTATAACACACAGGAGGCACGGCTACCTCTGTAATTATTACAGATCTATAGTTTCTCTCACCACTACCACCCACCATAATGGTTATGGTGGGGATGTTTAGTGTACTTTTATTTTCAGAAAATATTCTGTTTTATATATATATTTTATATTGCACCATCTGTGTCATCCTTTTAAATTAAAGTAAAAACCCAACTGAACATCTATGGGAGATTTTGGACTGATGTGTTAGACAGCATCATCAAAACACCAAATGACGGAATATCTTTTGAAGAATGGTGTTCCAACCCTCCAGTAGAGCTCCAGAGGACTGTAGAATCAATGCTGAGGTGGACTGAGGCTGTCCTAATGGTTAATGGTAGTCCAACATCTTACTAAGATACTTTATGTTGGTTTTTCCCTTAATCCAAAAGGACAATGCCCCCCTGTGAATGTCCTTGAGTAGCCAAGCCAGAGCCCTGACTTGAATCAAACATCTCTGAAAAAAACCTGAAAACATCTATCCACCAGTGGTCCCCATTCAACCTGACAGACCTTGAAAGAATCTGCAGAGATGAATGGCTTAAAATACCCAAGTCCAGGTGTGCAGAGCTTGTTGCGTCACACCGAAAAGGACTTGAGGCTGTAATTGCTGCCAAAGCTGCTTCAAGTAAGTACTCAGTAAAGAGTCAGAATACTTATCCATCCATCAGAAATACTGCATATCCTTTTAGAGTCGTGGGGGTGCTTCACACAGTAAAGCCCCAGGTGAACCGTGGTTTGAACCCAGAGCATTCTGGCTGTGAGGCAACAGTTCTGTCCACTGCGCCACCTGGCCACCGCTTGAATACTTGAGCCAATGTGATATTTCAGTTTTTCCCTTTGAATACGTTTAACTTAAACTTGGAAATACTAAACTTTATTCTAATGGAGCTCCGGCTTTAGAAGCCAAAGGACCTATAGTTATGTCCTCTGGCTGTATGTTCTTTTTCCATTTAGTGTGCATAGTTTTACTGAATATGTGTGCTAAGTCAAAGCAAAACACATCACTATTGAAAGGGTGGCCTCTCTTCATATCAAGGACCAACAATGAAATAGTGCACCAAGTGGCTGGTAGAGTACACAGCCATTGTAAAAAAAAAAGAATTTATTGATGCTTAAAACCTTTTGAAACTTGTTAAAAAAAACAACCAAAAAGATAGGGTTAGGGTTAGGGGTTAGGGTTAGGGCTTTTATATACAACTTTCATTTCCATTTTCATGACAATTGAGCAAACTCTATCCATTTAGGAGTACAATGGGAGGC
Source organism: Lates calcarifer (assembly GCF_001640805.2). Taxonomy (NCBI): domain Eukaryota; kingdom Metazoa; phylum Chordata; class Actinopteri; family Centropomidae; genus Lates; species Lates calcarifer. The sequence goes on along the minus strand of NC_066848.1, from coordinate 24,498,648 downwards.
TGTCGAAAGTTCTGTTAAAAGGTAGTAAGTGGACCTTGGTTAATTTTTTAAAAATAATTTTTAGAATCATCATTACATTCAGGACCAAAGTTACAAAATCACAAAATAAAATCAAAACTGGTTTAATGTTTGCATAGATCTACCATTGAAAATATGGGTCATTCATTCACTCAGAAATCCAGAGGGATAAGCATCAATGCTTATTTGACTTTTACTTGTTAAACTCTCTAAAATATAATGTCTGAGAAATGTTAAATGGCCTCTAGAGTCACTGAAAGAGCAGTTTAACATCATTGTTTTCTCTTTAAATAAAGTTTTAATTAATGTGAGCACTGACTGGTACTGGTCAAGGATGGTCCAAGGAAGGACAAACCACAACCAAGTGTAGTGGAATATGCTAGAAGAAATCTTCGGCTGGTCAGCGCTGTTTCGGTGGCATGCTTAGAACCAACAGCGTATTCGGCAGGGGTTTTGTTTCTTTAGTGTATATGTTGACTCTAATAAACAAACACTGTTGGAGATTTATTGGCACCAGATCAGGTTAAAAATGAAGAATTGTATGTGTAAATCATGTGGACACTGTAAGGAATGAAAGTGTTTTTCTTAAGTTCTCAAGGTATGCTTCAAGGTCAACAACAGGAAAACTCACAACATAAGAACAACAGAACCCTGCTCCTATTGCAAGGACCCTACTTTTATTATTACCATAGCAACCTTCCCAACTTTTATGTTACAGGCTGGACATTGGTGCTGAACCACTGCTAACTGCTGCAGAAATAAAACACTCACACACACACACAGAGAGAGAGAGAGAAAGAGAGAGGGAGAGAAAGGATACACTGTATGCAGAATCAAGCAAGTATAGTGTGTTTATATATAAGATATCAGACACAGAATACAAACATTTTAAACATACAATGCACTACAATCACAATACACAAAACTAAAAAGTATACCGAAATGTATATGCCTTTTGAACACAAAAGGAACACACGCATATATACATAAAGGAACTGTGTGTCCTTTTTTAGTGCCTAAATGCCAGTGAGTTGCTTAAGCAGTTAAATCAAATTTAACTACTTCCTGCAATTACTACCTGGATCAACTGCTACTTACTGCTGCAATTACAGTGATCACTCTTGCTAAAACCTGATGACTATCAATCAAGATAAAATGCAGCCCCAACCAACACCAGAACAAGCATGGATATACTGCCATCTCTTCTATATTTACATTGCCAAGTACTGAAAGTGGGGGTAACAGAAGATGATGTTCAGATTTATGAAAGATATAATGGAGACATCCACTACGTGGTGAAGGTGTCCCTGCAGAGACTGATCTCCAAGCAAGCTGGTGCTCCAGCCTGTGTTTGGTGCTCTAGCCATGTGCAAGCAACATATATGGTGACCAAGCACCTGTTTCAAGTCAATGTCAAGTTTGGTTGGAATTTTCAGTGACCATTTTAATTACTTCTACCCAATTACAAATATTCAATATTTGAATTACTACTGATTTCTTGCATCCTACTGACTCCTTCAGTCTTACAAAACATGTTAGGTCAAGGTTAAAGGTTTTACTGTTGTCTTCAATATTGTGTTTTTTGTGGAATATCTCTCAAGTATTTGGCCCTCAAACAACTGAGGATCTTCACAGCTTGGGGGATGAAACCTTTGTCCAGATTGGCAGAGGAAGTCTTTATACTTCTGTAGCTCTGGTAGTAATAATGTTGTGTCACAGGATTTGTAGCCAACACCACAAAGCATAGCATTTAACACACTTCTCAACAACCTTGGGTTGGAAATAAGTGACATATATTTTTAGTTCTTGGAAACCTCAGGGACACACATACACACACACACACACACACACACAAGAAAGGTTGGTTATAATTAGGAAGTGGACATGTTATTGTTGCAGTGTCTTGACTAGGAAAGCCCAGGAAGTGTTTTCAGCTTTTAGTATGATAGTGACAGCTATCAAAATGTAAAAAATGCAGTCTTAAGAGAGGCTGAGTTAGTGCCACTTGGTGACCCTTAAGGACAAGAGGTATGGATAATGGATGGATAGATGCTCAACTCATGCAGCAATGTTACTATTGTGTTCCACCAGAAAAATGTTGCTCAAGTTGGTTTTGCAAAATTTAGCAGTGAATTTGACCTTTTGAAGGGTTATTGGCAAGTCACCTCGACGTCGACCTCGTTGTGCTCAGGATGTTGCCTCATTCATAACACCTTTGGGCCAACATGCATGCCACTTTTCAGAAACTGATGAATAGAGTGATTGCTGGTTTGGAAGACTGTGCTGTATATTTGAATGTTGTTACCATCTACAGTGACACACTAGATAACCATTTACAGTACACCCAAGCACTGACCTTGCAATATTTTGAAGTTTATGTGGTGGGTGGTCTACACCCTAGTAAGTACACACTGCCCTTTTCTTTCTTTACTTTTTCTCTGCTTCCTCAGAATATCAAGGTTGCAGAGTCAGGAGGCAATGAATTTAGTTAAGCAGTGTTCCCTGAATTGGTAATGTGAGACTTTATTGAAAACTGTTTTGTATATATATTTTTATAGTACTGCACAATTTGGTTGATTTACAAACCTCTTTTCTTGTTGTTGAGGGTTATTATTAGGTTACCTTTTCTTTATGTGGGTGGTGGTGATGGCCAACCTTTTTGGCTTCCTGTGGTACTCTGTTTGCTTCTTGTACAAGTTTGGGTAGATTGACAGAGAAACTGCCTACACCTGAAAGAAGAGGTTATGTGCTCACTCACATACTTACAATTATCCATACGTCTCTCATGTCTTCTGACTACATCAATGCCTTCACACTCCATGTTAATTTCTTATTGATTATATAAATTAATTTGGTTTTGAATTGTGTCTGACTTCCTATGTCCTTACAAGTCTGAGCCAAGTCTGCAACAATAAGTTTAAAGGTTGTTGGTCTTACACCACACTGCTAGTGGGTCCACATCTTCTCTACTCAACTGTTTGCTGCTGACGAAGCCCACCACTGTTGTGTCATCAGTAAACTTACTTAAGCTGGAGCTGGAAGATGCAGTGTAGTCATATGTTAGCAGGAGTGGGCTGGGTACAGAACCCTGGGGAGTTCCAGTGTGGTGGTAGTGGAGGTACAACTTCTGATCTTGACTGACAATTGCCAACCAGAGAGAACGTAGCAATGCAGTCATTCAGATAGCATACAGGAGACTACAATGGTCCACAATGGTCTGCATGTCCTCAAGCACTGTGTCTCTCTACTGACAGCAAAGTGGCTGTTGACTCTCTGATTCTGTTCTGCCTCTCTAATGTTATGTGGGAAGTTATTTCTTGCTGGCTTGAGGGCTTCAGTCTCCCTAGATCTGAATGCAGTATCTTGGGATACTGTAACCTGCCAAGTCTCGGGAACATACACATGTCCATGGTCATACCCCTGATCAAGTTTTAGATTAAACATTAGGTTTGCCTACCAAAATCTTCATATTAGTGTAACTGATATATCAATTCAATTTCAATTCAATTTTATTTATATAGCGCCATATCACAACAACAGTCATCTCAAGGCACTTTTCATATAGAGCAGGTCTAGACCGTACTCTTTAAAATAGGTATTTACAGAGAGAGACCCAACAAATCCCACCATGAGCAGCACTAGGCGATAGTGGCAAGGAAAAACTTCCTTTTAAGAGGCAGAAACCTCGAGCAGAACCGGACTCAGGGTGGGCGGCCATCTGCCTCGACCAGTTGGGTTAAGAAGGAGAGAGAGGGGGAGAGGGGGGGAGAGGGGGTAGAGAATAGCGAAAGAAGAACATAGCATAACACAGGTTCCATATCAGATGTAAGATGAGGCCAGTAATACAGCAGTAGTAATGATAGTAGTGATAATTAAAGTATTAACTACTAACACAGCAATACAACTAATAGCAGTGTAAGTAATTTCTAATTCTAGCAGCAGGTGTTGAGTGGAGTTGTAGGAGCAGCAGGAGACTTGTCATCACAGATCAGACTCTACAGCTCCAGAGGCAGAAATACCTGCAGAAAGAGACAGAAGAGGAGAGAGAGATGGAAGAGCACAATACTACAGGAAAGGGGACATATTGAGTTAGTAACATGTAACATGGGATATGAATCCATATTGAGTGGAGAGAGGGAGAGAGGGAGGGAGAGAGGGAGAGAGAAAGGAGCTCAGTGCATCATGGGAGACCTCCCGGCAGTCTAGGCCTATAGCAGCATAACTAAGGGATGGTTCAAGCCTGAGCCAACCCTAACTATAAGCTTAAGAGGAAAGTTTTAAGATGACTCTTAAAGGTACAGAGGGTGTCTGCCTCCCAGACCGAAACTGGGAGAAGGTTCCACAGTAGAGGAGCCTGATAACTGAAGGCTCTGCCTCCCATTCCACTCTTGGAAACTCTGGGAACCACCAGTAAACCAGCTTCTGGGAGCGCAGAGTCCTGGTGGGATTGTAGGGGACTATGAGATCTTTAAGGTAAGATGGAGCCTGACCATTAAGGGCTTTGTATGTGAGGAGGAGGATTTTGAATTCTACTCTGGATTTGACTGGGAGCCAATGTAGAGAGGCTAATACTGACTAATATCAGACCACTGACCCATTTTCTTTACCTGTTATTTTCCCTGGCATAGTCAGAAATCACTGCAATATTTCATACAGTTGGACCCAGTATTATATCCTTAATAAACCTGTTCCTACAATCCAGTCCACTTTCAAGTAAGCTGACATTCCACTCCCTTTCCATGGAGCTAGGTGAGGCAATGAGTACTGTGGTAAATTAGGTAGTGATGGAGTAGGATATGCTGTGCGTATTATAGCGACATCTGGCATCAGCCTGACATCAGCCTGGCACCTATGATCAGGCTATTGCACAATTCAAGGACATGAATGTATTCCCAGAACTGCACTGAGGTAAAAGTATGGTCACTGAGAATTATGACCTGAACCTCCACCCATTCTTCAGCCTCCCCAGCATCCTGTGATAAGAAACAGATAAAGAACTCTTCCTCCCAAATCAGGGTCAAAGGTCAAATGGCCAGCTCAGAAGACACTATTCTAATGGACCACTGTTCATTATGGAACTTATGAATGTGAACATTCTCCAAATCTTTATTCTATGCAAACTGTCTCTGCATTAAACATTCAACTGTTATTTTATCAAGAAAGTAACCTTAAAAAGATCTATACGGATTGGACTCTATCCGATCCACATACCTAACCAGGGTCTTTTCTGCACCAGGTCTCTGGCCGTAAATTACATCACATTCCAGGCGAACCTTGCTACATTTCTCCTTAGCTTTTAAACTATATGAAATAATTGTCTCACCATTCTGTAATGGGAGAGAACTTACTTTTGGTCTTCCCATGGCCTACAGAAGATCCAACTGATATAACATGACTTGTGGAATGTTCCAGATTATTCAAATGGGGGATGTGTTAGGGTAACATGGCTAAGTGAAATCCCAGGGACAAGACTAAAATGTGTAATTTAATTAAAATATAATGGATTTCTGATTTTAAAAATTTATCTAAAGCATAGATGGGATATGAAGTGACACAACAATGCAAAAAAAAAAAAAAGAATTCTGAAGGATTTTAATCATTATATTTCGTGTTAAAGTATAGTGTTTGAGATCGGGGACAGGTAACAAAGGCTATTTTTTCAGTGTTTTAGGTAGTTTTTATTGCTGTTTTAAATTCTATATCTTAAATTTGCAATTAGATCAATGTGCAGGACACTTTGCTTAATAATAAAATGTATTTTACAGTTATTTAAATGCGTTTATGCAAATTTATATATATAATTTCCTGGGGATGGAAATAGCACCCATTTGGCAGAATGGCTTGTGAATGTATGGGAGGGGTCTGCGTTTTATCACTTGGGCAGCCCATTTGGCCTACTTTTTATTTAATGGGCAGGTAAAAGTTGTTTTGTTAGCATTGCCTCTCACTAGTGTCAGCTGGGATTGGCTCCAGCCCCACGGAACCCTTAAAAGGATAAGCAGTATAGATAATGGATGGATGGATGGATGGATGGATGGATGTTGTTGGAATTCTTAAAATAACACAGTTTCTGATTTCCACAGGCTCAGATTGACCTACTTTTTGTCATTCCAATATGGCAACAATTCCACATGGAAGAGAACTCCTGAGGTGAAGTGAGTGTAGTTTTTATGCCATCTGCTTGAATATCAACAAAATAATTTCTGATTTAAGAGTTTCACTAACTGCTTTCATTACACTTGAGTGTGTTTTTTTTTTTGTTTGTTTTTTTTTTGTGGACCCTAAATTGTTGGCATAACTTAGCTAACTGGCTGAGGGCTACCAAGATAACTTAGACTACCAGCAAACATATGTGGTTGCACCTTCACTGAGGTGCCTCAAGTTACAGTTGTACATTTGTAATTTTTACATCAGAGGTAAAAGCAACAAATAAATAGAACAGTTTAGACTTTGGCCTCAGTTCATAATGATAGATGTTATGCCTCACAGCAAGAAGGTTCCAGGTTCAAACCCTAGTTCAGCCTAGGCTTTTCTGTGTGGAGCTTGCATGTTCTCCCTGTGTTCTCCCCGCCTGCGGGGGTGTCTCCCGGGTACTCAACCCTAGACACTCAACCTGGTATGTTGGTTCCCAGCAAAAGCCCATGGCTTTGTGTAGAGTTTGCATGTTCTCCCCGTGCATGCATGGATTTTCTTCAGGTACTCCAGCTTCCTCCCACCATCCAAAGACATGTAGGTCATTAGTATTAATAATAATAATAGATGGATAATAATATAATAATATGGATGGTAATGGATGGATCCATTTTGAAACATAATGTCTGATTTGTAAATAACAAAAGTAACAATGTAACAAGCCACAAAGGCTGATTTCCTTAATCGTTTCCTTCTTGTCCTTGTATGTAATGCAGCTGTACATAAAAATAGTATGTAGTCAGACCCTTTTATCTGCATCCTGTCTGTATTTTCAAAGTGTATTTCTACCACTGTCCATCAGTCAGTACATGTATGCCAATGAGTCTCTTTATAGAAGATGTGTATTTTTGCTCTCTCTTTACCCTACTCCCTCTCCATCTCCCCCTCTCTAATATACATAGCAATGACCCCTGTCTCAGTCATGCCGGCACCATGCTGTGAATTCCATCTAAGCAGAAAAACAAGTGGAGATTGTTATGCAAATGGCTATGTGGTGGGCCTTGTGTGGGAGAAAAAATGGCAACGTTTGTATCCTTGTGTGTGTGTTGGGAGGCAGCAAAAGACCAGAAAAAAGAGGAAGAAGACACAGAGACAGAAAGAGCAAGAAAGAGGTGAAAATGAAAAAAAAATCAAAAGGGAGAAGAAACAAAAATGCCCCTAGATTTTTGTTTCTTCTCCCTTTTTTAGGAAATGTGGTAAAGATGCAGCCATAGGCAGGCAGTCTGTACCTGGACGTGTTTATCATACAAGGTAGCCTTCTAAACACTCTACACACTAGAATTTCAGCAACTGTGAGTGTACATCATGCAAATGTGTTTCTTTTCATGGTGTGTTTATATATCTTTGCATCATATGTCTGTGCACCTGTGTACATTTTTGGAAATGCGACTTTCACTATCTTCCTGTTAACCTCTGTACCAATACACACACACACACACACACATACACACACACACACATGCACACACTCAAATCCCTGTGCACTCATCTTTGTGGAGTCCCACCATTGACATAATGCATTGCCTGACCCTTTACCCTAACCATAACCATCACATCTGAGTGCCTAGCCCTAACTCTAACCTAGACCTAAACCTAAAACCTTATAACCAAGTCTTAACTCTCAGACATCCATTTAAACTTGTAGGGTCCAGCTTTTTGGCCCCCCTGTTAGACCCCACAAGTAGTGGACTCCCAGTTTTCAGACTTCATGGATATAGTGAAACAAGCCCATGCACACAGATGCAACACATTCATAAATGCTCATGCTTTTGTCAATCCTCCAGTCTCCTATAAAGTTTGATATTTAAATGCATGTTGCAACGCAAAAATAAACTTCAAAATTTAAACCGTCCTTTTTCCACGAACTTTTTGAGGAACATGACTTTTGGTGTGAAAGGCTGTTGCACAAAGCTAAGGATGATGATAATATAAGACTGAAGTTGCACCCTGTGTCCCACATGTTGTTTAGGCTAAAGCACTTAGTAAAGATTAGGGAAAGATAGTAGTTTTGTTTGAATATTAAAAACGGAATAGGTGAAAAGTGAGCACTTACCTTTTAAATGCTTAGCCAAATCTTAAACCTAAAAAGGGATAGTTCTTCAACATTTGGAAAGTATGCTCTTTGCTTTTTTATGAGTGAAATGAGACAATTGATAATGTCATGTCTGTGTCATTAAAAAAAAAAAATCAAACTGCTGTTTGAGCATTGGGGAGAATACAAGATCTGTAATCATCTGTATGAATTCTAAATTCACAGTATATAAACACAACAAGCTGTGGCTTGTACTTAAGTGTAAAGTGTTCAAAACTACTCTGTTGCTGTTCTCTTCACTAGTGGATGATGGAGTAAAATTAGCAAGCTGGAATAAACAAATGACCATGGCTCCAAATTATCTGAGAAGTATGCACGCTTTTTACAGTGGACACCAAATATGACGGTGGTTTAAGGAGAAGTTATATTCTGGAGATTCCAGTGTTTGACATGCATTGATTTAGCCTATTTAGGGCATGAAGAAGAGAGGCTGCGGTGGACACCATGAACCAGCTGAAGTTAAGATAACAACACCTACACTTGACACTTCAAGTGTAATAAAAAGTAAAAGGTCAATAAGTATTTTATCGAACCATTGAGACTTGACTGAGACAAACCAGCCCAGCTGGTTAGTGGCTGTGCCCTGACTTTGGGAGGATAAGAAAATCACAGTTCAAATCCCTTCAATATAAACATTTTTTAAAGTGTAATATTTTGTGGTTATTATTATTCCTGGATATGAATATGTTGCATTGCATGTTGACCTAAGTGGTGTTCCTAAATTTTGTGTTAGTGTGCCTAAAATTTTCAGTAGGGAGCTGCAGTGCTACAAGTGGAAAAAGTTAAGTGGGGGATTGATGTCGTTACCCCTAGACCATCAGCTTGTTGGTGACCCGAGTGTCTTTTGTTTTCTCAACCTGAAAATTAAATACAACAGAGGCCAAGAATATGTATGCAATGAGAAAAAAAATACAGATAAAAATATTGCTAAGAAATGTTCAAGTTTAAACAGTTTGTACAGGACATATTATGTCAAAACATTTATTGTCACTGTGTCCACAAATTAAGTCAAATTTGAAACCTATGAAAACTTTTGTGGCTTTTGGACTTAATGCAAAATGGAAAATTAATTGAAAATGACATGATCAGAGGTGGAGTCCCCACTCAAAAAAGTTGCGAAATCATCTACGATGGTTTGGAAGTTATTGGCAAAATCATAGCAATTGTCATTAAACTGCTACTTTCCTTTTCTCACTGTCAGTACTTCTTTCTCAGTCTCGCTGTCAATCTCTCTTGCTTGCAGACGTGGGGTGGGGCCAAATCAGATTACAGCATTTAGCAAAGCATGAATAGGTGGGATTTATTTATTATTATTATTATTATTATTATTTTGTTGAATATTTATTTCATACAAAAAATCTTTAAATGATTTGTTGTCATGAAGAAAAAAAAACGTCACATACCAAATGTTGAGCATAGTAGCTATTTGTGCTTCGCCTATTTGTGCTGACGTGACAGGAAGACAATGGAGGGGAGAAAGCAGACAGAAAAGGAAAAGCAAAGCCTAATTGAGATAAAAGCAAAATATAGTACACTGCTATACCACTATTTTTATTTATTTATTTTACCTCAACTGGTTTGCTGAGGAAGTTGATTATAACATTACTTTTTTTTTTTTTTTTTGGACCTGCAATATATGACATGGAGGGAGGAGGATATATTAGCCCACATTAGCTCTGGCAACATAGTTACTAGCTAGTTCACCCACTCACTGTGCTCACTGCTCAGTCAGCCTGTGTGTCACACAGTTGCAGATATTACACTGGAGAAATAAAGTGCTTATAGTGCTTTATAGCTATTCTAGCAAAGTAACTGTGCCACTCGAGGACGCAGATGCAGGGGAGCTTGACCAGGAAGAGATAAGGCTAGTGGATCTGCCTTTTTTGTGATTGTTTTGAAGTGCATCTACTCTTGACAAGGACTGAGATATCTGCATAGCCTGTTGGACAACTCTACTTTTTGCATACAGCAAGATCTACAGTTAAAGTCTGTCTATTTTTGACCACTCATTTGCTGTTCCCCAACCTCAGTAGCATTTCACAGTCTGTACAGATCCAGCCAAGGTGATCTGTAAGGTGTGCAAATATAAAGTCCGCAGAGGCAAAGATGTAAAACATCTGTAAACATCTACAATGCACACTTGCATTTCAAGCATCCTACCACAGTATCCAATCAACCCCCTCAAGTGCCAAATTAACAACACAACCATGTCCTATCCCCTTACAGTCTTTATGGTTATACATGTTTATTGCTGGGTTTATGAAAACCAGAACCTCAAGTTACACATATTTCCACTTTTATTCAAATACAAATACTTTTTTTTGCTGCCTCAACAAACACAGATGCAAATAAAAGTACTGAGCTCTCTGCACATCCCTATTGCAAACAGACACTTGATCATTATCCAACAGTGTCATCAATTATTAGGTCTGGTTTATGAAACCCCTGTGCAACTTGCCACCAAATACTTCTTGTGTATTGCTATTCAAAGTGGACAGTGATCCTACACACTTTTTTTTTGTTTTTGGTTGCTTTGTTTTGAATGAAGGTTGCATCATTTTACATCAGCAGCAGAGACAGTGGCAGGCTGGACCCCCCCTTCTCCCCCCAACTCTGAGGGCAGAGCTAACGTAAAGAGAGCTGGAGAACAGACCACAGATCACATCACCTCAAATTTACAGTCTTTACACATCTTAACTCTAAATGGTGGGATTGATTTGGATGCTAATGGCCTTTTAACCTCATGTGAACCTGAATGAGGTTATCAGACAGCTTCCTGTGAGGATTCGACTCGGATATGACCCAGAACTGACACTAACATTTGTGGGAAGCAGACAGTATCATGTGTTTGTGCTCATTCACGATTCTAATCATTCAATTTAAAATACAAAACTTTCACAATATGTGGTGTAAAGCAACAATAATATCAATATTACATTTTATAAAGCATCATTTGCAACAGTCATTCACTGTATTACTTCAACTTTAGACAATCTTTTAGATACAGCACCAAAATTAGTAGGATTTCAACACAGTTATATGTTTACTATATCAATCTAACAAATAATACATTATGATAAAATGTGTTATTGTCCTTTTAGTAATAATGGTAATATAATGTTATGGAAACCTGTTAAACAGGTTATACATATGCTATTTATATTCTGCATTTGTAGACATTAAATCAACCTAGCAAATAATACATTTATCTAAAATGGGATATTGTGATATAAGTCTATGTTAACCTTTATATTGTCAATGCGTTAATTCTAAATAAGTTTTAGTTTCCTTTATAGATAACATAACTTTTAAATATAGTACTAATCTATTTATATATTATTACTGAATATGTACCTAAAATATATATATTTGCATCTTTCCCACAGAGAGCACTGCCGTTCATCAATATAAACATTAACCCAAAGACAACATTAAGACAAAGTTGGCAGTATCTTTTATTTAGCCTCGAGCAGTTTCTGCAGGTATTCCTTTCAGGCTGCGTACAACCCCAACAACCTTCACCAGTAAAGTGGGGCAGTCTTTATGCTGCCTGAGAGGCGAAACTTGCATAAAAATAAATATTTGCAAAGCACTTATTGCAGCTTGTTAAGCTTATTGCTTTGAATGAGTATACACTGCAAACAACAATAAGAAAGTGTTCATATGTAAAACAGGCAAAAGGCCAAAATATCAGAAATCAGTTACAATGCTTTTAAGGAAGGACACACACAGTAATTCATTTTTTTTCAGCCTGGGAAAATTGTGAGTAGGAAATAACAAAAACAAACAAACAAAGAAATGACAAGGTAAAATCTTCTGTATAATCCATACTGAAGTTGTAGCGACAAATTCTGTGTTATATCATAACATTATGTTGGTTGGTATTGAAGAACCTGATGCAGTATATGTGTGTTGTATAGATCAAGATCAAGCAAGTGAAAAGAAGAGTTTTCATTATGACACTATGGTAATACTAATAACTAATAATAGTAATAATAAAAAAAATACAAATGTGTCAGCAAACTGAGATAACAAAGCAGAATAATATATTTCCAACAATGTAATGAACACATAGGCTTGTGGGGAACTGCAGTGGAAAGTTCTATTTTCATTTTCAACCTCCACCAAATTTTCATCATAATTATGTCAATATTCCTCCAAATGCAAACACTTCCAATCCTGACAGAAAGTAATATGGTGAAATGCCATTAGAAATGAGCCCCCCCATCTACAGACACACGCACACACACATGCACAGATGCTCACACACACATATGCACACCAATCACCTTCCAACTTGCCCCCGCCCTCCACTCAATAAAACTTTTGGCAGGCCTGAGCTGTTGTAATTGGCAGCCGGCTTGCTGTGCCGATAGACTCCCCTCACTCCTACGGGTCAAGAGTAATTTACTGAGCTGCTAAACGCCACTAGTTTCTCTGTCTTTCTCTCTTTCTACCCAGTCTAATCCCCCTCACCCTCCAACCCCTCCCCTTGCTCTTTTTCCCCCTGCATCTTCCTTATTGGAATTCCCATCCAGGCTGTATTACAAGCCGAGATGATGGCTTAATCCCTTGTTAATTAGGGACAACATCTCTAGCAGCTGAGGCTAAAGTGGAGAGCGGCAGAGGCTCCAGAGACACGAGGGCTCTGGCCAAGCATGCAGCCCAGTCAGGAGAGCCTGGCTCAGGCTAAGGGAGCTGGCGAGGAATGTGGGTAAGGAGGAGGTGGGGGCTTGGATGTTGCACTGGATGAGGATTGATAGGGGCGGCTGCTAATCACCCACTGATGGTTCTTCTAGGCTAATGGGGCCCGGACAACTGGGCAACAGGATGCTCCTTTTGGCCCACTCCACTCACTTCAACAGGGTCAGGGGCAGTGGGGCTTCACTGGTTGTTTACTAGGGGTTGTTTCTTCAAGGCCTCCATCATTCATTTGGCTATTTATCACCAAACAAAATGTCTTTTTATCTGGATTTGTTTGACTGCACTCAGGTTGCCAGGTTTTGTAAAGTGGGTGTCTGTGTCTACGTGTGTTTGTGTGTGTTCATTTATATGAATATTTGTTCAGCGCCTCATCTACTTTTCTCTGTAGCTATGGATCATATTTCCCATGGTACACACAAAGCAGAGCCTAAGTCGCACTCAAACAAACAAACAAACTTAATCCCAGTCATAACCATCCCTACACAGTGTTTTCTTGTGTAAAATTGTCTTCTGTAAAATTGTCACAGGAAGAATTTTCAGGTAAATGGAGGAAGAATCAGCAGGGAAAAAAGGCAGGAAGACGGAGACTCAGCAGCATAAAAATGAGGAGTAAAAAGGCATATGAAAAGTTTTGTGTTTCTTTTTCAGCCCACAGCCAAAGCCCTGTGCTGGAGTGCAGTGTTAGGCATGAGAACGACAAGAAATGTTTGACAGGATGGTATCATCATCTATTGATGACACATGTACAGTACTGTGGGAAAACAGAATGTCCATGCAGCCAACCAGGAATCATATACATACATTAGATAGAGTTTAAAATAATATTTCAACATCAAAATGGAAAAGTAATCCCTGCAAAGCAACCTAATTGTCATTAAAGACAATTAGTGAAAGTTATAAAACTGAAATTGATAAATAAACATTGGCCACTGGAGTTTACTGTATGTTATGTAATACCCTTTAATATTTCACAGAAATACAGTGCAGTCAATAAGTATCCTATTACATCATTACAGACAGTTCTCTAGTCCCTCTTCTCATCCACCAGTGGTGGAGAGTATTTAAGAACAGTTACAAGTACTGTACTTATGTACATTTTTCAGGTACTTAACCTGGTTATTTCCATTGCATGCTACTTGATACTACTTCCCTACATTTCTAAGGAAAATGTCCTCCCTGCTGCATGCATATAACAGCTATAGTTACCAGTGACTTTTCAGATTAAGATTTTATACACAAAGCATATGATAAATTTCAAAATAAAATAAAAAAATACCCAACAGTACAGGGAGTAGGTACACTTAAATTTTCTTCACCAACTACATTTCAGTCAGAGAACATTAAAAGAACCACAAAAATGAAAGACTTTTTTTGTGCACAGGAAGAATAGACTTTGGTGCTTAGACCCTGGCAGGAAGTAGTCAACTCTATCTGGTGCTTCCAATAAGCAGGAAACTTCCCCCAAAGCCCAGACACTGGTGGTGGTGGTGGTGATGAGGAATGGAACCCGGGGTTAGAACGTCTTCGTGAGAGGGAAACGTCTGGTTAGAGGGTAGACAGGAGATGGTCAGGCATCCACAGTTGAGGGGGTGAAGGGTTGGAGGTGGGTCCCGTAACTTCACAGTCCTGAAATGACAGCTGAATGACAGCAGAGAGAAAGAGAGAGAGCACAAAGCTTACAAGTGACTGGCTCAAGGTTTGTGTGTCAGGTTGTGATTGGATCAAAAATGAAATGAGCTGGTGGGGCTTAGAGATAGCGGGAAAACTGTGTTCGTGGCTCAGATGGCAAACGCAGAGAAAAAAGCTTCCTGAAAGAACTTTTGCTAAACTTCATGAAAATGCAATTTACACATAGGTATCTCAGTAATAATAACTATACAGCACTAGAATAGTCTACTTTACTGTAGTACTTAAGAAAACATTTGGCTGATATTTTGTCTGCACTGAAAAAGTAAGTAAGTAAGATTTTGAACATAAGACCACTACTTATTTGTAGCATTTTTATACTGTGGTATAGCAAGGAGAAGAAGTAAATACTTTTTATTCTCTATTTATGTGCATACAACCTTTAAGATAACTGCTCAGTACGCCTGTGGACACATGAAACACACCATGAAAATGAACAGAAAGTGAGTGAGGGAGAGAGGGGGAGAAAATACACTGCCCTTGTGGCTCACCCTGTTAAAGTGTCTTTATTAGGAGTCAGGGACTGATCACGCTGCTAAGTGACCTGCCAAGGTCACAGAGAAGGGCAGCCGTGGTAATTAGTATGCTCTTTAGTGCAGCAGGGCTGCATTTGGCTTCAGCAACATTAGTATGCGTCACTGTGGGACTAAGGGGTTTGCTAAGCTACACTAGCCATTAGTATGCTCACTTCTCAGTAGAAGATACTGTGCTAGGCTGTGTTCATTATTAGTCCAGAGCTGTAGTGGACAGCGATCACAGCTGCGCCCACTTTACCAACTTTGTTTTTGCTTTTGTTTTTGTGGTTCAAACACTGAACCCTGTGGCTACACTGGTACGCAGGGATGCAGTGTAATCAGTGGGATAACATAGCTGTTTGTGGTCAATATTACCTCCAAACTTTAAATGGCTGAATTTTAAAGCTGCGCTCATTAATACATGTACACAACACATGGCTTGAATGATAATGTGTTATGTGAAAGGAGATGCTCACTGTGACAAACTGACAAACTCGACTTCAGTTCATTTTAGTTCTCTAGAGTGTTTTTCTTTCAGTTCATTTTTATGGTTTTATGATTTGAAACTTACTGTCTGGTTTAGTCTCACCACTTTCAACCTTGTCTCTGGAAGCAGCAGGTAGCTCCTATAAAAGATCCTATAAAGCCCGTGTTTGATACCTGTGTCACTTCTGTGTCGACTGGCCTGGTCAACAGCTCACCTGTTCCAGCTTTGGAGGGTTCGGTTGATATCTCACCTGTACCTGAGTCGACCACCCCAACCAGTGTCTTTCCTGTTCCAGTGTCGGGGGGATCTGGTTGATGTCTCTTCTGCTTCTAAGTCAGTTGCCCCAGCTGACATCTCGCCTGTTCCTGTGTCGGTGCTGCTCACCCTTGTGTCCTGTCTCTGGTGGGTCCCCTGTGCCTGAGCTGCTGCCTCTCTGCGGCCTGCCTGCTCGCCGACTCTTGTCCTCTGGGCTCCAACGTGTCTCCTGAGCCAGAGTCTTTGCCACTTCCCCCTCTCCAGCCTGCCTGCCAGCTTCCCTGCCTTTGTCACCCCTCTTCTTATGATTCATTAAAAGAACAATAACCTTTTCCCTGTCTTCTGGGTCCCATAAATAAACCATAACAACCTGCCTGCATCTAGCCGGTAAAACACATTTGAGTCTTTAGCATTTAAAGAGGCAAATGTTTTTTCTCAGGAGTTGGTGGAGACAAAAACAGAGCTACAAAGAAGGAGACTGAATATTGGAATGACATTGATCAGGTTACCAGAAACATGACTCCACTGTGTTTGTTGGATGTGTAAATAGGCGATAACACATTAGCGATACAACTTGATGGGCCACAATAAGTGTGTGTGATTTTAGCTTCTTGTTGACTTTTCTAAGCTGGAGTGCTGAGTAATGGTAAGTGTAGTGTTGAGTAATCAGTAGTATCTTAAGTTTTTCAAATAGCACTGAGTGATCAAGTAATTGATTACAACTTGCTCAACATTGATTAATCACAGTATCACAAGTAACCAAAGCAGAAATCAACTGATTCATATTTATGCCAACAGCAGCAGTGTTGGCTGGAGTATGTTAGGTGCTGAGCCCCCACTACCCTCACTATGCCCTTCCTCTGCAGGGTAAAGCTGGCCTTCTCTCCAGTAACCATTAATATGCACCTCATCAGCAGCCCAGTGCCTAGCTCGGCTATGCCAACCATTGTTCCTCCACAATCAAATTAGCCCTGCTGATGAGGCCGGAGCTCTGTGACCTCCACAGGCCCAGTGGCTTCCCAGCCACAGAAATGACAAAGAAGGTCTGAAAGCTTGGGTCTTCAGGGACAGCAGAGGCTCACATACTGATTTCTGATTATGTCTGCTCTCCCTTTATTTATATATTTATCTGCTGGAAGTAATTGAGACGTGGTGTTGACTGCAATATATGAAGCTGATGGCTCCAGCAAGTGACACAAACTTCCTGTTCATGTCTAGCAAAGACAAAGGACCTGTATGATGTGTGTGCATATTTCTTGCAAGTGTGTTGTTTAGTCCCTGAAACTAGCATACATGTCACACTCAAACAATAGCAGTCAGCTCATCCCTGCCAGTTCCCTCCAGACAACCCCCCACCCTCTCCCTTCTCCTCAC
The DNA here is from genome assembly GCF_001640805.2 of Lates calcarifer. NCBI lineage: Eukaryota > Metazoa > Chordata > Actinopteri > Centropomidae > Lates > Lates calcarifer. The sequence continues at coordinate 24,481,325 of NC_066848.1, read as the reverse complement.
GTCCATATTTGTCTGATTTAGTGTGATCAGATGTGAGAACCAACGCCTGCTGCTGCTGTTAATGCACCTCAGGCTCCACATAATAACAGTTCGCGCTATACTCCTACTCTGCTGTCGGGGGACCATGAATCAGGTGGCAACTGGACAAAAAAGTCAGGGATATTAGATATGCAGCATACCAGTATTTACAGTCCCAATATATGCTGATGGAAGTAACGCCCCAATTAATGTTTTGTATCCTCCCGTCCATTCTTCCACCCGGACTTATCCTGTGTGCACCAAATCAACTGAAATATCAAGCATTTTTGTGAAACAAGACTTTAATCCAGGGATTTCTAAAAGCCCAGCTGACCTGAACGCAGAGGAACACGGCAAAGAAATCACAATCAGATTGCACAATTACACTCCAGATGACTGCAGATCGGGTGGCAGCTGAATGGTCCATGAAGGAGGAAAATGAGAGAAAGGGCTGAAGCAGGAAGTTCATGTCCTGTAATTTTCAAACATGTTAAAAGCGATATCTTGACAGTTTGAATGTTTTTTTTCCCTTCAGCAGGCACATATCACATTATGGTGGAAAAATTGTCGGTACTCCTACTTAACTGAAAATCAGCTCGTTAGAGTTGTTAAGATTCTGACCTAATTTGACAAGTGCCAAATGTAGAGGGGGAAAAACAGACTCAATTTCATCGTGTCAAGGTATCACCTGAAGACACCTTGCTGATTATCCAACTCCCTTATTTGCTCTGCAAATTTCCTACCAAAAAATAAACAGTTCCTGTATTTGGTTGCTTAATAATTACTGTAACAGGAAGCCTGCAATCTGTCTGATGTCCAGCATTTGTCACAGTGACACATTGTACAAAGGCAAACTTAATCTAAGCTAGTTGAATCTACCTTTTCCTCTATACTCTTTCTCGTATGCCTTGTAATCATTGTTTCAAATTTAAAGCCCTCTGCAGGAGTCATGTAATTGCCACTTCATGACATTGCTGCTGCCACAAACTGTATACACTGGAATCATTGCAGACATGTAGTTGACATCTTGGTCATAGCTCAGTTATGAAATGTGTGAAAAGTGTTTCTCCTGCCGGGCTGCTGATAGTGTTGTCAGGCAGTTTTAATTCACTGTAACACCAGTAGTTTCTGCTTTAGCATTCTGATGATGGACATGAAGCTCTTAGCAGATAGAACTCAGCTCACACTGGAGTTGAGAGTTTCAGAGTGGTCAGTGGTGTCGCACTTCCCTGCCTCATGCTGCCCAGTGTTACTCTGCCCTTCATTTCCACTTTCTGTATGTGTGCGACAGCTAAGAAAAAGTGTAATGAGTCGTAGAGTCATATTTTGTGAGTCATATCAGGGTCTTCCCTACAGATGCATCGAAGAAAATCAGACCTACATTATACATAATCATGTTTGCTATTTGAGATAGCATGCATTCCATATTGGTCATTGTCTGAGGTCAATAAAAATGGACTTGGACTTGGACAAGTGGATATATAGAGTGCTTTTCTAGTCGTATCGACCACTCAAAGTGCTTTACGCTACGCGTCACATTCACACGCACATTCATACAGCGCTTGCTCTATGCACAAAGCGCTCTAACACATCCATGTTCATTCACACACCAGGGCAATGATGCAACCAAGCATTCTTCTGGAGAAGCCGGGGATCGAACCGCTGACCTTTCCGATTAGTGGGCGACCTGCTCTACCTTCTTGTGAGTGATTTCTTGTATGACGTTTTGATGCTGTAATAATAACGCTGGTGCTGCTGTGACACCAATGAGACACCAGTTACAACAAAATAAGCTCTGATTTGGTGACCTGTAAATCTTTTGGACATCTAATTTAAAGTTACATTTGTGTTAAGTATTTTGACTGCAGTTGACATAAAATTGTTGTTTCTTGGCTGTTATTTATTGATTTTTTAGTGATTAGTCCCAGCCTGCTTCACAGTGAAAAATAGCTATTGAAATGCTGTTGAAACAAGAGTTAAATAACAATGACATCCAAAAGAACATTTCACTTTACAACCAAATTTTAGCCAATTTAACCTAGCATTTTAAAGTAGATAAATATTGACATGCTGTTTGCCTGCTGTTCAAGTTAAGAGTACGGAATCACTTGTCATGGCAGTGTAAACAGGCAGTTTCACTCCTAACAAAATGCTTCAATACTGGACTGATTCTCTGGAATGTTATAAGCATGTGATACATTTTCCATTCAAAGACATCAGTTTGCTGCTGTCAGCTGTCACAGAGTCGCACACTGAAACTCTAAACACGTCAAACACAATGCCTGACAAAAGTTAGTAATACTAATTAAACAGCCTTAAATACACAGTTATTCTCAAGTCTGTTCTACCTAAAACATGCATTTACTGCTGGAGTTGTAAAATCATCTGCAGCCTGCATAAAATCTGAGGCTCTCAGAGGGAGCTAATAGCTAAATATACACTCTGAGCTAACATGTGGGCTTTCCTCTTGGGATAATGAACATTTTTCACTCATTACTTTAGCAATTCATGCAGTTTTATGCACAAAAACTACTTTTCATGTTGAGCTCCTCATAGGCTCTCAGTCAGTTTAGGTTGTTGTCTTTCTCAAAAACAGCTTGCACCAGGAAATGTTAACTAAAAAATTTGAACACTTTAAGAAAGGTTCAGTATAGGCATTTATAGTGGTTAGTGTAATAGGGTCTGCATAAGCTCAGGTTATAGCATTATAGAGGGATGTGTACAGTACACCTGACTCATGAACTCTGTGAAGTGTGTTTCTCTAATGTTAAAAATAAAAGCATGCAGCATGGAAAACAAGGCAGTTTAACTTAATGTCTAAAGCAAGGTCGATTTATTTTCTTTAGCTAAGCTAGTGTTGTTGATCGTATTCTATCAGTTGGTTTTATTTCATCATATTTTAGGGCAACGATATTGGAAATTGCTATGACTGACATGCACTGGTGCTTTCTGCAGCAGATATGATATTGGCAGTGTTCGTTTGACATGGTGTGGCAGCTGGGGGTGTGATGCATATGAATGAGTGCTACTTTTGTGTTCAATGTTGGTGTATTTTTTTATACTGAGTATTTTCACATTGTCAACTCTGTAGGCTAGGCTATGCCCTTTTGATGCATCGTTATGCAATCTTGCAATTTTTTTCCTGTTGTAATTATCTGCTCTGACCTCATGCTGATTTTTTTCATCTAAGCCCTTATGTCTCCACCACTTTTCAACACAACATGATGTCCTTGGTTGTGGTTAAGGTTTCAAGCACACAGAATGACTTGGTTAGGAAAAGACTGTGGTTTGGTTAAAATGACTACTTGTTTAAGGTTAGTGAATGATCATGGCCATGGTTAAAAGAAACTAACACTAACTCTCGGTAAGGAATGACACTGCATTTTCCTTCAGAGGACAATCTCATTTTGTAAGGATATGCAGAAGAATCTCAGCATGCAGTTTTCTGGTTTGAGTACTGTCGTGTTAATATTCAAATAAATTTATACCTTTAATGTATAAAAAATGAAAGGTAATGGGACTGTAGTTTCAAGGACCCTTCTTCTGAGACCCTTGGTCTCAGAATCTATTTGGAGACACATGGTTTGTCATCAAAAACCAGTGTTCTGACACACTCTGCCACGGCCTGATTGTGTGCCTCTGCCCTCCATGTCTTTTGTCGTTCTATCTTCCTCTATTCTCCTCGTCTTTGTCTTAGCTCACTTTATCTCTCTTTTCTTCCCAGCAGCTGGCTTGAATACTGATGGAGCTCACTCTGGATCTGATTAAGCCCCCACTCAGCACAATCAGACAGTAGACATAAATATCTGGGGGCATATGAGAGAGAGAGAGACAGAGTGTAGATCAGGTTTCTACCCCTGATGAAAATCGATGCGACTTGACCGGTCGCAGAGTGACTCAACATGTCAGCTTTAAAGAGACTGGCCATTATATCATTAGGGCAAATTTCATCTTCCTCTTCTTGTGTCTCCATTGTTAGTCAGTCATTTAGTTGGGATGCGCATGTAGATGATTCACAACTGTCAATTGTCATCATTTTCAACAAGCTTCAAACACCAACGTGGGAAGCTTTGAAAAGTGAGTTCTTTTTTTGTGTCTCAAGATGATGGTGTTTCTAATTTCCACTTATAAATAACAGAAGTCAGAATTCAAAAGCTGATGGTTGGTCAATAGTCATGAAGGCAACTGTTACTGTATTATCTACTTTACTAAGTGACAAAAATGGCAAACAGCAATGTTTTATGAGGAAATCCGAAATACAGTCAGTTGTATCTAACCATGCAGAATGTTCCATTTTCCTAAGAACTGCAATCACAAAGGGTATTATAGTACTATAAGGAGTCCTCAAAGGATTTTATGTCACTATTAGGAGCCTTCCTAAATGGTGTTACAAGTTCCTAATACGTCTTTGCAGATCTATTAAAACATTTGCTGAAAACAGGAGAGAAACCGTGAGCTAAAAGACAGGAAGGAGTTGACCCTATCACTTGAACCTTCTCACCATGTCTATATGTACACTTAATACACAATGTACACTTAATAAACTGGAGAAAGTGGAGTCTGATGAGTGCATTTTGGTGTGGTCATATTTGACCCTGTCACTCAAAGCAGTTTTGAGTATTTCACTGGAGAGTTTAATATTTGTGTTTTTGTCTATTGCTTCTCTACTTTAAAGTGACTCAGTTGGAAAAATGTGTCACATAGTTAAGTCAGACTTTGAGAGCATACAAATCACAATGTGATGAGAATCAACACAGAACTGATAGATAGTCTTTGATGATTAAAACCTAAATGCATAATACCTAAATAGTAAAACTTTAATTTTGATTTTTGCATATTTAGTCATGAATATTTAATATTTTTGAGAAATACTTGAGAATTGAAATGGTTTTCAGGGCCTTTGATGACTTTCCTCTGAACTGAGTCTAAGTCCTCACAGACTCAGGAGCTAGTTTAGTGCTAAAATGTCTTTGTAAATTCTCCTTAGACCAAACACAGAGGGGAACAAGCCAAATATTAATCGTATAGAGTCAACTGAAAGACTCAACTGGGCAGGAGTTTATTATTCTTACCATCCTATGGATAAATGTGTTGTTTCTCAGTCCCTGAGATTTCTGTTTATTTCTGTTCTGTTCATTTCTGTGGTACTCACTGGGTTGAAAAATAATGATGATTCATCTGCAATGTCTCTTTCCAGAATCAGTATTTCTGTTACTTCAGATAATCCACATGCCTCAGTGTGAACAGTTTGTAACAGTCTGAAAGAAGTTCCAAACAAAAACAAACAAACAAAAACTGCTGAGTGTTCACCTCAGCACTTCAGTTTTTATTTTTTCGCCCTAAGTGAGCAGAGTCTTTGGAAATGGAATACTTGCTGTAATATTTACTGTCTTATTACTGTAACTCAGCTGAAGCAGAACCATAATTACTCTTAGGAAGCAAGCTAAAAATAGAACATTTCGGAAACATGTTTCCACTTTACTCAAATCTCTGTGGTTTCCTTACTAAAATGTGTATAAGTGTCACCCAACTTAAAAAAATAAATAAATAAATAAAATGAGCAAATAAAAAAGTGTCCAAAAACAAGTGGAGTATTCAGCCAGAAAGATAGATAAATGTTCTGTTTTATGTTGTTGAGTAATTTTAAGATGTCAGGCCAGCTCTCTTCTCTGTGGAACTGTTGCATGCAAAAGCTCCCTCTCTTTTCGCAATGTTAAGATATCTCCACTAGAGGCTCCTTACTGAATCTAACACATGCACCCTCTCCCTGTGGCCACACACACTATTATATTCCTTCATACTGTTCCTTTCAAACACAATCCTACAGAGCAGGGACTAGGGTGGATTGCTATTTGGCATTACAGGGCATTAGCTGCTGATGTCTTAACACTTGTAAATGAACCCTCCACCCCTCCTAATCTGTCACTTTAATGCACTATAGATTTTAATTCAGCCTCTGTAGTATCACATTCTCAATAATAGTCATCAAGCCGACGCTGTTGTCCCCTCCTGCAGAAATTAAATCTCGCCACTGAGTGCACAACTAATAAAAGATGTTGCCGGAGGAAATAAAAAAATAAATATGATGAATCATAAGCAGCGGGGATTTGTATTCAGATACGAAAGACAATTACACAAAGAGTTTGAATTTATCAGCCGATTCGCCTCTCAAAGGCTCAATAACAGCCCACCACTGCCGGGCACTGGGAGCTGCATGCTCTCTCTCACACAGACACACAAGCACATGCACACACACACACACACACACATACATACACTTGTACTTGTATCTTTGTGAGGACACTCACTGACATAATGCACTCACCATACCTTATACCCCTCCCTTACTCAAATCACAAATAAATGTCTAAACCTAAACATTACCCTAACCTAAAACATAACCTAAATAAAGTCCTAACCCTTAAAAAATCCTTTAAAGTTATGGGGGGCAGCCAAAATGTCCTCACAACAATGGCTTCAAACCAATATCTGTCCACATAATCACATTGACTTACATTCATTTCCTGGAGACTTACCCTAACCTCAAGCAAAACCTAACCTTATCCTAACTTTAAAATCTGTCTTCACCTTAAAATTAAATGACTTATGGGGAGTTGCTTTTCCCCATAAGGAAGACAAGTCCCCATAATGTGACTGTATAAACAGATTTAGGTCCCCACAACATGAGGATTTGCGCACACGGCGTACAAACAAACATTATGCATGCAATATCCGGACAGCTTTTGCATCTTGTGAAGCAGAGATGCACACATGCTACAACAGGGCTTTTTTTCTTTTTACATGCTTAACTTTGTTGAACATTACTTGGAATATTCCTTAATTTCTTCAGAACTGCTGTTAAGGGATCTTTCTAGAAAACAAAAACATTAATTTTACTAATAATGATTTTATACCATCACCTCAAAATATGTTGTACTGTGCAGCAGTGGTGGGCTGTCAGGGCCAACAAGGCCCTCTCTCCTGGCCTAAACACTGTCACAATCACTGAATTACATGTTTATATATGTTTTATATATGTATATGTTTTTTTTCCATTAATACTACATGTATTAAACTGTTCCTAATAGTCTATACTCTTTAACTCATTGCTTTGAATACAGCTGCTTTCAATACTGTTTATGTTATAACTTTTATCCAATCAGATTTAAGCACTGTGTTGCCAAGTTAACAGAAATCTGCCTTGAGGCCTTCAGAATCAACAGTACAGGCTCCTGCAATTTAAAATAAATGCCAATTTAACTGTTGCCTCGCAAATTAACCAATCAGATTTTGAGTTGGTTAATGTTGACATTTTTATGTCATTTGACTGGATGGTCAGAGAGCATACTGGTCAGAGCTAGCAAACCGCATCTATAGCTACTAGCGCAAGCTAAAACATGTTCGTATAGGTTTAATAGCTGTTTTTTCAACCCACAATGGATGAAGTAAGAGGAAGACTTCAATTATTCTGTTGTAGATAGCGGTGTAACAATTTCATCAACTCACGATTTGGTACGATACTCGATACAGGGCTCATGATTCAATACACTCACAATACATCTAAGGATATATGAAGAAAGAATGAAAACAAAGATAGATCTTAGAATTCTTATTTTAGTTTTTTTTAGTTTTTATAGCATTGCTTTAGTAATGGCATGTATTCTGGTTACATGATACTGCATCTTCGTATGTTGTTGATGGTTTCTATGGCCTTGACATCATAATGACGGTATTAAGAAGTGGGTTAATTCAGGCAGGACACCAGTGAAGGCCTGGGTGTGCCACTGCTATATAGTATACTGTATTAACCTGCATGTTGTGTATGTGCTTATCTTGTATTTGTGTGTGTGTGCTAGTACGTCTTTATTTCTATAGCACTCAAGGTTTAATAATGCACATTTTATATATATATATATATATATATATATATATATATATATATATATGTGTGTGTGTGTGTGTGTGTGTGTATGTGAGAATAATCTGTTTTAAATTATTTTTTTAAACTGTAAAGATCAGGCAAATTACACTGGTAATGGGTTAATGTTTGTATTTATTTTGCTATGACTGATGTTTGAGTTGGCTGTAATGAATGGGAGTGAAGGAGATTTACAGAGGTAGAAAAGCAGACTATAAATCACCAAACAGCACACACCCACTTAACAACTAGTTGGTGAACCACTGACTTAGTATCAGTGCAGCTATCTACAGTGACCAATCTGCAGTTTTTGATACTGCATAAACTTGGGCAATCCTAGAATAGAGTACTTTCCCCACATCTTTAGTTTTTCAGCTATAGTTCATGTGCCCAAAAACTTAAGTTAGTTAGAGTCCCTAAAATGTCTCAGGCCCCTGGTTTGTTCACATGAACAACATGAAAACCACCTTACAAAAAAATTAACAGCAGAAACAATGTCCATGTTATTCTGGATAATCCACATAAAATAGTAAAGAAACTGAATTATCTCTTTAAGTGATTTACAACAAAACTAAAGTTTTAAGTCCTCTGAGTGCTATTTTTGTATGTGTGTGTTCTTGTATCTTTCTCACTGCATACTTTTGAAGAACACAGGCAAGTACAGGCAGCGTTGATCACTGCGATGTGAGAACAACCAGCTTCCACTCAGCAGCAATGCTTCACACCATAAATCTGCTGGACAAATGTTTCCCCGGATAGCTCACACCTAACCCCTTGTCATCCTTCTCCTATCCTCGCCAGCTCCTCCCTTCCACTCTCCTCTCTCCTCCTGGCCTCTGTCACCCCTTTTTCCCCTCCTCTGGCTAGCTAGTTGACAGTTAGAGTCAGTCAGGGTCACCTCCTTCACTTCCCAGGGGTTTGAAGGGTGCAGCACTGGAGCTGGAAGCCCTACGCCCCAGCGGCTCCCTGACTTGCCCACAGTGAGAAGGGAGTGAAGTGCGGGGAAGTGTGGGTCGCTCTGCTGGGAGAGCAGGCTGCAGGTCTGGAGGTTTGGCCCTGGACCCGCGCTCCTCCTACAGTAAGACCAGGCCAGACATCGCCTGCCAGGCGTTGACTTGACCTCCTCAAACTGATGTGGCACAAGCTGGCAGAGCGGTCACTGTTGCCACTGAGTTTGGATGGAAAAACAATCTATGGCCTTTTTTCACTTGCTCACTGAGCACTTCTCCCTTTGTTCTTATGACATGAATTTTCTTTTTCCTACATTTTCTTACAGAGTCTCTAACATACACTGCTCTGGATAACTTTTAAGATATGATCCTTGTGTGGCTATTTCACTTTGAAAAACTAACTCAATTATGCATTTAATATATCCTGTATGCTTTGTCTTCTTATATCTATGTAAATCAAGTATAATATTATTGTTGCCTTTTGAGTCATAAAAACGGTTGAAAGTACATTATATTTTGTGTTTCAGCAGTGTTTTTACAGAAAACCACTGCATAAATTCTAGGAAGTTGTCTGTGTCAGTTGTAGCCTACATTGCTAACAATATTGCTGACAACAGCAGCTGAAGCTGAGCTGTGCTCTAATATTAGCCAATTTCGCCCTTGAATCTTCTTTAACCCTTTAATAACTGCAGGGTAAGAGCTAAAACTAAGAGAAGTCTAGGCAAACTGCACTGTGAGGTAAATTAAAACCAGTTACTTGTTTTAATGTTGTGACTATTTATGCATAGTATATATATATATATATATACTGTGTGCTCCTATGGGAGGACATGTTGCCCACATATGCTTTCAATAACAGTCCTACTAATATAATTTATTTGGATTATCCTGAAGAAATGCAGTTTTAAATGAAACAAAGACATACTACATATAGAATACTGTATAATGTCCGTCTCTAACAGATCAGAATTGTATGAAAGTGATTGATTGCTATTACAAAAGTAAGTGGTTACAATACTTGTATTCTCACTTTTGTTACTCACCACAGCTCCATCAAAGGTGCCTTTTAAACAGCCCTAAATCTTCCACAGCCATATGTCACATCTTCTGTATTTAATTCATTTAGACATAGAAAATGAGACATTGTAGTTTAATGACAGTCAACAAATTATCGACAGCTAGCTTTGCCCAGGTGACAGCATTTCAGATGTGCTCTTGTCACAGTGAAACTGTGGGGTTCACACACTCTCCAGCTCCAAAGGGAACCCAGGTAACACTTGAGTGTATACATTTATCAGTGGCCAATGTAAGATGAAGCGTCTACATAACTTTGGGGTTCCAGATAGCCTCCCCCTTTGGTAGAGGCATCAGTCCATCACCATCACCAGCCTCTACACCAAGCAGGTTTGGCACTGCTCTTTCTACTGAAGGCAGAGACAATCTCAATCAAATCTCAATCTAACTACTGGTAAGACAGCAAAGACATTACTAAGTAATGTGTTACTGTCCAACTCTGCCATGATTACAATTTTGTTAGACTCATGGCCTTGAGCCTCTTTTAGATCCCTTTATTTTCAGTCTTTCACATTATACTTACTCCACCACAATGCAGTTTTCAAAGAACTGTATAAAAGTATAACCATACTCTAAGTATCTCAGAGGCTGAAACAGAGTGGTTTAGGGCTCATTGCTTTTTACCCCAAAGAGATTGTGGTGATGGCTCCTCTTTTTTTCTTTTTCTTTTTTTTTCTTCCTTCGGTGGTCTGTTGGAGACAGCATCAAAGGTCTGGGGGTCTGGTTAGAATGGCTGCATCCTGGGAACACATTAGTGAGTACTGCGGTTCATGATTTTTGTCTCTTTCATCACTTTGAAGTTATCTCCCTTCACTCCACCGACCCCTCCATCTCCCTCTCATCCATTCTCTGACCCACTGCTGAAAACTTTCTTTTTTCCCCCAGAATTAGGGTTAGAAGTGTTCAAGTCATAAATAGGGACAATTGTACAAATTTTCACTTATAGATGCAAATTATAAGGGAAAACACTTTCAAAGTCAATTTCTGGCAGTTGCCAAATAGCTGCTAACAGAATTCTAAGTAACTGTGGAGAAAAACAAGATGAAATTCCACAACAATTAGACCCAGTCTCAGCTCACGTTTGAAACCCAACTTTGAGTCCTCAGTTCTGATGAGTTACAATTTGGATCTGAAAAGACTTCAAATTATTCTAAGCCAGAAGAATTTAATTTCCTTTGATTAAATTTGATGTATCTCAATAACACATTGAAGAGATTTTTAAAAAGTGCTTATTAATTCAGCAGTCATTCAACTGATATACTACACAGGTAACTCAGGTTAATTGAAGCCTCACTACCTTGAAACTGTCTCTCAAATCTTGCCTCTCATTTTTCTTCCACAACCTTTTGACATGAATCATCCACATCTTTGTTAAACTTAAATCAAAATGACACTTTTCAGACATATTACAAGTGCACAAAGGAAAAGGGAAAAAGGGATAAAGGGAGAAATAACAGAAACAACAAAGCCAGAATGTGTTGCATAATTATGTCTGCCCTCCTCCACTTTCTGCCGCCTTTTCTCCGTCCATCTCTAGTTGTCTGTGATGGCTGGCTTTCTGAGTGGCGTTAGGAAGCTAAATTGGCCTGTTTCACACAGGGGAGTGTCTGTGTTTGGTGTCAGATAATGTGCGCTGAGGAGTTGGAGGAGAGGGTGATTAAAGCCAAGCCAGTGATAATTATGTCAGACTCTATAGTTGTCCGAAACCTCCTTGGCTTGTTGAAAGAGATTTCTCTCTGAGGAGCAAAACAGGAGGAGGAAGAGAGAGAGTGAGAGGAAAAAGTGAAGAGGTGAAGGGGCTTTTGAAGTGGGTCTTCCCATTACTGTTGTGGCCTCTTCTGCTCCTGCCAATTTAGGGAGAGTCACTGCTGACTTCCCAGTATCCTGGAGCTGTTATGTGGGTGCTGGTGCTGGGTTGAAATGCTGGGCCAAATGGCTGTTAAGTGAGAGTTAGTGCCAGAAGGGCCAGTAATAACAGTAACTGTTAGTCCATCCTACAGCCTGTATGATTAACCCTGACACTGTCTTAATCAAACAAGCATTCTTTCTCCTATCAACCCATTGAAAAGGTTGATAAGTAAAACATTAAAACAATTCATTTTATAGAATTTGTGTGATTTTCCTTTAAATGTAGGAAATGTCCACAGAGAGATGCTATCTTTACCATGATCAATTTAAATGCCACAAACTTATGTTTACATCCTATTTAGTTTTGTTATTCAGTGCAACTTGCAATGAGCCCAAACACTAGCTTTCCTTGAGCTAACGAAGGATTCTAATGTAAACTGAGGTTTATTTACACACTAAAAAAGCAAAACCTACACGCTGCTGTAGGTAGACAAGTATGTCCTCATATCTTTTCCACTTATAAAGAATTAGAAAATATATGCTACACAAAGCAGTAACCTTATCACCCAACAAGAGCATCGAAATTTGATCTTTAATCTTTTAACAGTACCTTCGCTTGACCCACACGTTTTTTCACTTGTTCTATTTCTCTTTTTGTCTCTTAGTTTCTGGTTGCTAATCCTGACTATAGTAAATGCAAGTAAAAATTGGTTCACACAGGCTACTATACATTTCTATGGGTCCATCCTGCCTTGTGTCAGCAGTCCAGGCTGCTGGTGATGGATTTTTTTTCTCTGAAAACAGTAACGCTTTAAATAATAATAATAATAATTCCAACCAAAATCAAAATTGTGGTCTGAATAGAACCTGAGCTGAAATTCATTATAAAGCTCAGTAGTCAAGCCAAGTGGAGCTGCAGATGCAGGTGATAGGTACCAGAAACATTGTCACATTGCCACATTGTCATTTGTTATATTTTTATTAAGAAATTGGGTTGACAATTTTTTAAAACTTATAGAAAACACATAGAATTACCCCTCTAGAACCTACTCTTGCATTCTCTCTAAATGTGGCAAATCAGTTCATGCACTGACATTGAACATTGGAATTGGATCTAAATGATGAGGTGCCATTATGTCCAAATTGGACATAATTCTTAAGGATTCTGAGCAATCTCAAAGAACCATTGTGTGACATTTATGGGGGTCTACTGGCAGAAATGGAATATAAAATGAAAAAAGTATGTTTCTAATAATAAATCTAATAATCATTGTGTTTTTGTTAGCTTAGAATGATACATCCATGTAGGGAGCGAGTCCTCTTCCACAGAGTCTGCCATGTTGTTCCATGTAGCTCAAAACAGATAGACTGAACCAAACAGTGGCCTTTTGCATTTTTACTCCACAAAGGAAGATGAGGAGGAAGAAAGGAGAGAGTACATGTTAGCTATTACCCATAGTTTTACAGACAAACAACTAAATACAACTAAATATGCACTTATTCACATTTAATTTTTGCCAAAACTTTAGAAATTCACTCATAAGCTGTACTACAATTTGATGAAAACAAACTGCAGAGACATGGAGAAAAAGCAACTAAATAAACAAATAATCAGCATAAATACATTTCTTTTAAATGTAACTTCAATGCTGATCATATGCTACAGTACTATGATTTAAATAAGTGCAAAAAGACAGCAATGTAAGAGGAAATAAAACAGGATTTTCTTTCCTTTTTTATTTTTCCTTTTATTCCAGTACATTATGCTGCTCTAGACTATGGTATTCCAATCATTATGATCAGTGTGAAGTGTATGATTACAGGACTTAGTAGGGAACGAAATCCCATGCAGAGGTTAAGCCTGTATGCAATGCTAAATGACAGAGCATATATTAATACCAAATCCATCCAATTATTGCTAATGGAGCTCTCTGGTGTGATACTGTACCCAGTCATTTCAGGTCCATGAGCAGACCCTCAGTAGCTTTATCTCTGAGACCACTTCTTTCTTTTTGTGCTGTTGCCTGTATCTATCTATCTCTATCTGCATTTCTGTGTATCATAGGCTTGTCTATCAAAATACTAAAACTAAACTTAGAATTGTAGGTGATAGTTTGGTTCATAATAACTAAATAGTAATCTAACTATAAAACACCATGGGAAAGCCTGAATTTGCTCAACAGTATAATGATTAAAAACACTGGATTGGTTTGCAGAGAGGTTCTTCTCTCACAAACTGTCAAATACAACTTATAAACAAATGCTTACAGTGGTGTGCAGAGAGCACACACACTGACAACAACCAAGTTAAAATTAGACCTGTCATCAACTTACTCATGGAATAAACATTAATTAGTGACAGATGATATGATGCACGAAAGCAATGCCCAGCACCAGCTAAAAATGAGAAGCGTCTAGCTGAATGTTTCCACACTGCGTTGCTAGTGAATATTAGCATCGGAGCTCAATGAATCTGGCCTATACAGTAGGATGCTGCAGTACTAGCAGGCAGAAGGGGACAAAACACAGCAGATGAAAAGATTTGATTTTGATAGATGTTTTTTTGCCGCTACTAATCCATTAAAATATGTCAGATATTTAGTATCATTATGGCAACAATTCCCCGCATACTTTCCAACACCTTCCTAGGTCAAACAACAGCTGTGTCAGAAATAACTCAGTGGCTTTGATGAGTTGCCTTTGATCACTGTGTAGACACACATACTCTTGTGCAGTCTTGAATGGTCAAATGAACTCAAGCCACAGTATGTCACTATGCAGCTTTTTCCTTCACTGAACCCTCTCCTCGGCCCTGCAGGCAGCAGTAACAGCAGGCATGGTAGTCTGCAGATTGTGCTGTCGGCTAACTGTAAAGCACTGATTATAGTTGTTGAGGCCTTGTTTTATTGCCTCTGTAGAGTGTGTCAAGATCTGTTGTGAGAGTGCCACTTAATGAAGCCGTACCTGAATTTATTTGCCTGCGCCTCTGCATAGACCGAGAGAGGAGGTACCAATTAATAGGACATAAGAGGACCCGGTGATTTATAATTAACAAGCATGTGGGTTATAGTAAACATAACACTCAGTGTAATAGCCCAGGAGAGAGATGGGAAGTGGAGAAAGAACTGAGGAGGAGGAGGAGAAAAAACGAGTGTTGATTTGTCCCTTGGTGGATGAGCGGAGTCCTTGTGGCTGACAGGAGCTGTCTAAAGCAGCTAAATGAATAATCATCCGTGAGTTAGACTGGAGACAAACGCTTAACGAGGATGATGCGAACCTCGCTGACTTGAGGGGGCTGAAAGAGAGCGACTGACAGTAAGAAAGATGGCAGCAAGCAAACATACTCTGCTCTGAAATGAATGGCACCCACATTATAATAGCAATGAAGTTCTTTACTCAACAGGCCATGGCCAGCCTCCACTGTAAGGTTGAGTAGTTGTTTGTCAAAATTTCTAAAAGGGCATTGAACCCCCCACTCATTTCCAGTGGTTTTTTGCTGGTGCAAGATGGGAACAAAAAAGAAACAGCAGAAAGCAAATATAACGCTGACAACATTGACAGCTGAAGAGGGATCTTCTAGCAAGCCATTATAAAACATCTTCACCCCAAAATGTCTGCTGATCGGGGGGCATTCACAGCGCTCACAAGTCTAAATTTCAATGCCACAAAAGCACAGCATCATGTTGCTGTTTTTATAAAATGTTGAGAGAAGGCAAAGGTTCAACGAATCAGTTATCACGAACAGTAACAAATACTCATAAACCTTCTGCCAAACAACTCATGTCTTCAACAAAACGAAGCAACTTTTCTGTATATACACAACAATGGAATCCAAAATACATTTAAAACATTGCTTATGCATATTTCAGATATTACATCATAGACTAAGGGCCTCTGTATACTTTGAACAAAGAGCTTCTCTGATTGTCTGAGTGTAAAAGCCCCTCCCACCACACCTATCTCAGGTCAGAACTGGAATGATGACACTAACTGGCCAAGTATGCAGACTTTTGACAGTAAGGTAAGGTAAGGTAATTTGAAATTCTCTCTTAAGTTGCAGCACCATAAATGTCTTTGTAAAGAGAATTATTGAAAGTGTGTGTCCTCATCCCCAATTGTACAATTCATTACATTAAGACATCAAATGGATATTAAAATCACAGAGGTCTTGGAGACTGGAGATCAGACTTTTTACCCCTCATGTGGACCTTTGTCTTTAAGCCTTTAGACAACATGTCATACTACTTGGTTTCAAACAGGCTGAATCTTTAATCTGGGGAAGTAACTGCAATTAAACAAGCTGCCGTTAATGTAATGGCATCTCAGCTCTGTAGCATATAAATTATTTCACTTTTTGACAGCATTTGCCAAGAAATGGGTGGGTAGCATTATTCTGTTGTCCGCTAAGATGTCTAAGTTCTTTTTAGATGTTTTGCAATGGCTTTTAAATGGCTCAACCAGTGAGAGCTAATGTACAGTAAAGCAGAAATTAAGTCAACACTGCAGGCTTCCCATGGTAACATCCAACCTCTTTGAGTGCTGATTGGCCATCTGCCATTGTTTTATGTCACTTCCTATTAAGCTCATTGATCATCCCTCCATGTCTGCAGCATGTGGTTGATCATTGTGGATCAGTGTGTGTACTTGTAATATGAATATGGTACATTGGTATGATTAGAGTGCATGATGGTCTCTGTCTGCATGTTCACTGATGCAGGCTCTCCAGCTATGCTTATGTTTACTGTAGTTGTGATTGGGCTATTTATATAGAGGTAGTGAAAAATATTGCTAATTGTTAATGAATTAAAAAAAAACAAAACAAATAAAGGCAAAGTTTAATACACAAAAAGCCCAAATAAATAAAAATCAGAATGAGTCAATGTAAATACACAAAGAAAACACCTTAGACACAAAACAGCACACAATGGTAAATCTATAGTGATAAAAAACCGCAATGAGGACAGAAACAAACAACATACACATATAAAGATGCACATATGTGTACATGCACAGGCCCATAGTACTGTAAAGGGAAATGAGGTCAAGGCAAGGCTCAAGGTTGGGTTTAGGCCCTTGATCAACTTTAGCCTCTTTAATTCTGACAGCAGCCAAAGCAAGTAAATAAACATCTGAAAAAACAAACAAACTTGAAACCAGTGCATTAGCAATATATTCAGATTGTACCCAATCACATGTGCAGGGCAGCTGTGAAGGCCTTTATCAATAATACTTCCAACTATCATATTGATATATTCCCAAAAAGGTTTAATAGTAGATGCCAGAACATATAATAGTAGTCTTCTCTAACAGAGCCATGGCATTTAGTGCATAAATCCCTGTAAACCAGTTTTAATCGAAATTTCCAGGGTGAAGTAAAATTTGTGCACATATTTACAGTGAATTATCTGATGAGTGAGAATTCCAATCAATGTTCAGAGACTGAAAATCTTTTCCCCAGCTTTGTGTTACTGGGAGTGGTTTGGAGTCATATGAGGAGAGTTAGTTTGTAAACCAAAGCTACCAGATAAGTCTTGATAGTAGTCAGTGCTACCGAAGGGTGATGGGAAAGGGCTGCATCCCAAGGCACTCCATGCACTCCATAAATCCTGAATCCTGCATGGGAAGGATAAAGCATTTTATAAAGAGTGTTATGATGTAGGTATTCATGGCTCTTACTCAGAACAACCAATAATAGTACTTGATTGAGTAAGGAAAGGCCACAAGAAGGTGGTAGGTGAGTTAGTTCAAAATATACATCTTCCCTTCGCCATAGTTTTGTGCTCTTTTGTCTCTCTCCTCTTCTCTTGTCACTCTCTTTCTATATCTATCCTTATTATGACGAGAGATATGACATGATTTTCCCCTAACTTACTGGAAACTGGGTTCCTACAAGAGAAAGTGGGCAGTCCTGTTTAGTCCTTGTAAATACAAAGTCAGGGAACCAGAGTGACCAGCATGTACCTATGTTGAAGGAGAAGCAAAAAGCATGCAAACCATTTTCATAAAGGAAGACTAAAGTCAAAGTGTTGCAGACCTGCTCATAAATAACTCCATTCCACATGATTGAAATCCCCTTTTGCATCTAATGATAAGACTGGCCAAGGATGCACATCAGAAGATGTCTCAGTTATATGTAATAAACTGTGGATATTGCCAGATGCCACATAACTCTTGACAAAAATGGGCTGATCCGTGTGAAGTAAAGCAGGAACTCAACCTCCTTGGCAGTACTTTGGCATACAATTTGAAATCACAGTTCAAAGTTGATAACTGGTATTAACTGGGTTTTTTTTAACTTCTTAAAAATAAGAGAAATAAGTGTGTGTGGTTTTTTAAGTCTCTATGGAAAGAATCAGTCTTGAGTGCGAGGAGTCAAAGAGGACTGTCAAGGAGGATAGGAGAAGTGTCCTAACTCAGAGGGAGAGGGTAAGTTCAGAGTTCAGAAACCCTGCCATAGCATGACAGTTGAGTCAGCAGTTCAGTAAGTATGTAACTTACTTTGAAAATAAGTGGTCTAGGTTTGTTATCACTACAGGACTTAGAGTAAATCCTGTGGGTCCGCTCCATCTCCATAACTTCCCATATGGTAACGTAGGGAGCCATATAGTGAGTTTGCCCTGGAGAAAACCAGTTGTGTCACTATGTCACTACCCTCCTCACTGAGCCAGTCCTATAAGTTATATTTATTTATTTATTTTATATTATTAATTTTTTTTGAGTGAATTCACGCTAAGCAGGCCTATCAGATGATACTGGTTCTTTTCAAGAGTAATGCGTGTGAATCAGATAAACCAAGGAACTCACTCTCCATTCTGGAGACTGTAACCTTTAAACTGCTCCTGCCTGTTTGGAATGCACTAAAAGCAACCCTTGTGGCACTTACATCTTGCCAAACTTCAATCTGAGAGTTATTTAAATCAGCTATAGCTAGGGAGATACTGATCAGGTGAAAGGTTACAGAGATATCCTCAGGAGTGGCCAGCACTTTGCATAGTGGCAGCAGTGTGTGTTTACTGGGGGTATGTGTGATATTAGCATAGTTGGATTCCAATAGAGAGAACTTTGATTTCTTATAGTCTTGAACTGATGAAGGAGACGGCAATGCAGGCTCCATCAAGTCACAGTCTCGTTTGGTAAAGTTATCCGTTAATCCCAATGTTGGTTTAGAAATTACAATTATAAGGGCAACACCATCATTTCTGAAAATTCACAAAATCTCTGACTGACTCACCATAAGGGACAGTGGTGCCAGGGCAACCTCCAGAAATATACAGACAGATCTACTTATACACAGTTTGAGCACATTTTGTTCACAAAAACACATTGTATGATACACACACAAGCCAACTTACAAGTACCTTGATCAAAACATTGCTTTAAATAAATTCATGAGTGATAAAAGAAATATGACTGATGAATGAGCCCCTTGTTGGGAACTATGGTTAAGTAACATTTTCCCATAGCTATACAGTTTTTTAAGATTCTACTAATGTGAGAAACTTGAGATTTAAAAATCTTTATCACTTTTAAGGAAGAAATCTTACAACATTGTCTTTTTGTCTATTGAATGACCACAATCAAATGTTTTTCAGAGAATCACAACACATGACAAACGCATGTGTTTTGCAATGCCGATCTGATCACCCTCATTTTTCAGCATAAAATGATATGGCATTGCTAAAAGTCCCTTTTAATGTTTTCTAAGTAGGTTTAATTTTCTTCTCTACACAACAGCTCAGTCTGCTAAGGGACACAAGAGCCACATTTTGGACATTGTGGTTTATTTAATGCCATAACTAGTAGTTTTTTAGCATTTATTTGATAGCTGACAGTGAAGGGGCAGACGGGAAATAAAGGGGAGACATGCAGTAAATGGTCAAGCTGGCTGGCAGTCGAATTGGGAACCATATCACAATTACCTTACATCTCTATGTAGAATTTGCTCTGTGCTATGTTCCCTTTCTTCTCAGTGTCTGTCCCTCTCTCTGTCTGTCTCACAGTCTCCCGACCCTACCAGCCGAGGCAGATGGATGCCCACCCAGAGCCCAGTTTTTCTCAAGGTTTTTGCTTCTTAAAAGTAACTTTTTCCTTGTCGCTGTTGCCAAGTGCTTGCTCATGATGGGAATTATGTCTCTGTAGGTAATATTATAAAGATTATGGTCTAGACCTCCATGGAAAATACCCAGAGATAACTTCTGTTATGATTTGGCACTATATAAATAAAACCCACTCAATTTGACCTGACTTGTAACACTTACAAAGGATATTGTTACATATAAACACTATGGGACAGGCTTGCTTGGTGGAATACTGAAATTTGGCTGTCTACATGAAAATAAAAATTTCCTTCAATCTCAAATGTAAATACTGACCTAGCAGAAGACAGGATCATCACATGTCTTTCCTTTGGGAGCCATTCTTAATGTATCTTTCCACACTAATACATACAAGGGACACCCATCCATCCATGCTGAAAGGTGTTGTAGTCAGTCAGGCCAGCCATGTGGAATATGATCTCCCTCTACTTCCTGCCTTCACTTCCTCCTCAATTTCCTACAGGGGTTCATTTATTTATGTTAGTGCCAGGCAGAAAGGCATCAGAGGAAGTCTTAAAGTAGAGCCACAATGGCCAATTTAAGCCGCCACCCAAAAGCTTTTTTTTTTTTTTTTTTTTGGCTAAGAGGATTAGTGTCTGGTCCATGTATCAGACCTCTCTCACTCAGTCTCTCAGGGACAAAGTCACCCCTCAAACACGCACTGAGTAAAAGTAGAATCTTGCAACTAGCTGCCTGGCTAATGACATTTATCCTTATGGAAATGGAGGAGGAGGAGAAGGCTTTAGATGCAGATTTGGACACACATATACACCTGAGATGGGCAGACGTAAACTGGCTGGCTACTTTTATGGCATGCATGCTCAGTGAGTCACACATACCCACACAGACACACACACACACACACCTCCCTTGCAGCGTCTTATCCCCTAACTGGCCACCAGTCAAAATAAGCCTTATTCTCTGGGGTTTATATTTTCTCCCAGCTGGGCTTGGCTAGGCACACTCAGTTAAGATGGCAGCCAAACAATCTCACTGCTCCTCTCATTTCCACAGTTTCTTCTTTTCTAATGCTAATGTCTGGATGGATATATCCCCTTTTCCACTGGCATGCAAGGTTGCCAAATTTCTGATTAACTCCTGAGACAAAGTTTCATAGCATCTAGGTCAAAAAGCTGCTTCAGAGGGAACACAGGGAATGTATATGTGTGTTTTGTTTTCAGACAGAAACGTGATCAGGAGTTGGTCACACTGCAGGACAGATCTTGCAGTTCTTGATAACTTTACCCTTCACATTAACAAATTTATGTGGACTCAGTAATGACACCCAACTATGCCAGTCGGAGGTCACAAAAATTTATGTTGAGCCAGTGTGTACTCTTGCACAGACAAAGTCAGACGCCATAGTTTTCACTGGACTCCTGCCTAATCTGACCAGTGATGACATGTACAACCGCATATCATCATCTAACTACTGGCTGTCAAGGTGGTGTCCAGCAAATGATGTGGGCTTTGTAGATAACTGGAAGACTTTCTGGGGAAGACCTGGCCCAGTTTAGATGATGCAGCTCTCAGCTCTAGAGATCTAACTGAGATAGAAACCCAAAGCCAAGAGAATGCAGAGATAAGACCAGGAGACTGAGTTGCAGTCCTACACACTTTTTCTGTGCTTCCTTTTAAGCAGTCACCCCACAATATCCCATAGAGACTGTGTCTGCTCATGGACCACTTAAATTAATTAAAAGAAAGAGGTAAACAGAAGAGGAGTTATTCCCAGCAAGTGAATAAAATTAACACCACCAGTGCCAAAATGCAACAAAATAAGAGAACTGAATGTGGATTATTAAATATTAGATCTCTCTCATCCAAAGCTGTATTAGGAAATGATTTGATATCAAATTATCATATTGATTTATTTTGTCTCACTGAAACCTGGCTGTTTCAGGATGAGTATGTTAGCCTGAATGAATCCACAAGAGGTGGAGTTGCTGCTATTTTTGACTCCAGTTTATTAATCAACCCTAAACCTAAACTCAGTTCTAATATTTGAGAGCCTTGTTCCAAAGTGGAAAACACTACGGTCAATTCTATTTGTTATGGCGCACCGTGCTCCTGGCCCATACTTTATCTGCATTCTCAGAATTTTATCATGTTTAGTGTATGTTTAGTGTGATAATATCAGTGCATAAATATAGTAGCTCACTATTATATGATATTGGTTTAATCATTTAAACTTGATTCAGTGTGATTTGATACTATTCATCAATTTTTACAGAACTGAACATTCTTGCATTAAAAAAAACTAAATGTTTATCTATTATTATTCATAATAGATTTGTTAACGAAATCCATGTACACAAATGTTAGACACGAAGTCACAATCTTTTTTCAATTTGTTCACTATATATCTTCTTTACATTCTTAGAACTATAACTTCATTGTTAAGCCCATGATCCTCAGCTACACATATATAGATGGCATTGTCCTGGCCTCCAGCTCCACCATAAGGAATCTCAGAAGTATCTTTGATTATATCCTTTATTAAGTCCCACATGAAACAAATGTCAACGAATGTCCTGTCTCAGAAGATGTAGAAAAATAACTCCATGCATTTGTTATCTCTAGGCTGAACTATGACAATTCATTATTATTTGGCTACTCCAACAAGTCTCTGAAGACTCTCCAATTGATCTAAAAAGCTGTAGCATGATTACTGACAGACACTAGGAAAAGAGATCACACACTGGTCAGCTATAACAGTACGGCCACTGACAAGTGAAGTGAATAATACTGATTATCTGCTTACAGTGGCACCTGGCAGTTGGTGGAATATATTAGGCAGCAAGTGAACACTTTGTCCTTGTCCTAGGCAAGCATAAGGATTTGAGTGACTTTGACAAGGTCTAAATTGTGACCGCTATATGACTATATGCTCTTGTGGGATGTTCTTGGTCTACAGTGGTCAGGCCTTACCAAAAGTGGTCCAAGGAAGGTAAACCAGTGAACTGGTGACAGGGTCATGGCTCACTGATGCATGTAGGGAGCAAAGACTTGCCAGTGTTGTTCAATCCAATGGAAGAGGTACTGTAGCTCAAATTGCCTAAAATAGTAGTGCATCACAGTTTGTTGCATATGCAACTGCATAGCTGCAGACAGGTCACCCTCTTTCAGCAGGATAATGCAAAAATGGTTCAAGAATAGTTTGAGGAACACAACAAGAAGTTTGTATTGACTTGGCCTCCAAATTTTCCAGGTCACAACCCAACTGAGTGTCTGTGGGATGTGATGGAAAAACAAGTCAGATCCATGGAGGTCCCACCTCGCAACTTACAGGACTTTCAGAATCTGCTAATGATGGCTTGGTGCAAGATAGCACAGCATACCTTCAGAAATCTAGTGGAGTCCATGCCTTGACCGGTCAGGGCTGTTTTGGCAGCAAAAGGGGGTCCTAGTCAATATGGGTAGGTGGTCATAATGTTATGGCTGATCTGTCTATTTCTCTTGTGTTAGCCTCTCTGCATCGGTTCATTGCAGAATCCAGAACAGAATTTAAAATAAAAGTTTAAAAAAAGTTCATCCCTTAATGGCTACAATATAATAGCTGCTTCCAGCATGAAAATACACCATGTTGCAAACTGGTTTCATGATCATGATAAAGAGTTCAGTACACTACACCATTGATATAAATTTGAATCTAGCTCTCAACACTTTGAAGCTCACTGTCATCCTTCCTGCCACTCTCATAAATATACTGTTCTTTAAAAATAACAGTCCTGCTCTTAAAATACTGTCCAAATATCCAAAGGCTCTCTCAGCTCACATTTACCTTTAGAGATTGGACATACATGCACTTGGATACTCTCTGTCAGAATACCCACAACTCTCTCTCAATCTCATCACACACACAAATACACACACCGTTAATCCTGCTAACGAACAGTCAGTGTTAGTGTGTATAGAGAGTTTTGACTGGTTAGAAGTTTCGGCTGGTGTCTGGGAGATCTAATGGGAGGATGCTGGCATTTCTATAAAACACAGGGATAGTTTATGGTTCATCCTAAGTTCAGCCCGGTCACTTCTGAGCCTCATCCTCTCTGGGTATCAATTCTCTATCTCAGAAAGTGTGTGTGTGTGTGTGTGTGTGTGTGCCATTGTGGTTTATCTTGTATTCTTTTCCCTTTCCTTTCTCCCTCTGTCTGTCTGAGATGAAGATATATGAGGACACTCCCTGGAGGGTACAGTTCAGTTGAGGCAGCGCAATGAAGAATCTAGAGGTCAAATGTACACTGAAATCCTTCACCCCTCTAGCACACTCCACACACACACACACACACACACATATGCAGACAGGTCAAATGTATAACACTACAGTTGGTTACATAAAGCAGATGGCAGTGGCTGGCATGAAGCTGCTATGACATCTAGGAGTTGTGTGTGTGTGTACTTCTCTGAGTGTGTGTGTGTGTGTATGTTGTACCACTCTCTCATAGCAAAAACCACCAGAGACCTTGTTTGTTGTCTGCACCCCACAAGGGAAACACTGTCAGCTTTAGCAACACACCATCTCTCTCTCTCACTCATCATCACTCTCTCTCTCACACACACACACACACACACACACACAGTGGATTCTTTTATAAACAAGGTCTGTGTCTCAGGGTGTGATAGTGTGTGGATTGAACTTTACTATTTTTTGCATGTGTGTGTGGTGTCTCGGATAGTACGATGGGACCTGGAGGGCTTTTCAAAGCCTAGCAGAATCAACCCAGAACCTGACACTGACTGGCACCATATAACTGATAGGACACACACACACACACACACACACAGACACACACACACACACACACAGTCATATAATAGTGCAGCCAAACAAAATGGACCATTTTGTCCTTTTTCTCTGTGTATCATCTGTTATCAGAATGCTGTGATCTCTGACCTCCTGACTACTGGTTGCTTAGAGAGGAGTAAGGGTGATATAGGAGATATCTTGTGTGGAAAAATGAAATGTAATGAAACTTGCTCCCAATGAAAGCATTGAATTTGGGATGCTTTCCTGACTTAAATGTGATTGTGTTAATATGATTAACCTTGCAATTGCCGCAAAACATATTTGTCAAGCTGGGTCTTACTGTAATACTTTTATTCATTATGTGTGATATGGATGATAATGATGATGGGTGAAATAGCTCCTAGCTTTCCGAAAAACTTAAATAATGTTAGATACTTATCTTTGAGTCTCGAAAATAAAATGAAATAAAAATAAATAAATAAACACAGAAAGTAGTTCCTTGAAAAACTTTGTTTTTTCACTGGCTCAGATTGTTAAAGGTTATTTCTGACACCTGTGGTTGTTAAATGAACTGCAGTCTATGTCCTGTTGCTTGAGCTCGAGTGCATACTTGCACTCTGTAAGTAGGTGTGTACAAACTTCCTGAACATTGACCAAAACAGTGACAACACATCCAGGAGACTGTATGCAAGTGACTGGCATCATGTTGACAAATGAGGTAAATAATCACAATTTCACTATAAACTATATTTGAGATTATAGACTATATTTGATTCTCCAGCGCTGGCACAGTGCTAAAACAACATTTGTTTCACTTACATTATGTTTATTTTGAAAGAGGAAGTATAGACAAATTTCATTATTAGCCTACAAACCAGCACAATATAGGCTCATGAGAGTGAACCAATCCATTCTCATTACATGATATGATGACTGCACTATAAATAGTATACATTGTTAGAGCTGACGTCTCGGATTTCCATCTCTGTCTCTGATGTGGATAAGGTGGTATGTGTTCCACAGGTCCAGTTTTGAGAAGATGGTGGCCTTGTGAAGGGGTCCAAAAGCTCAGTCTATTAGAAAGAGAGGGTACTGTGGTGTTTTTCAGGGACGCTGTTATGGGAATTGTCTGTTGAATAAAGCACAGAGTCAACAGTTGTCTTTCTGTAGGTTTAATTCTTATGTTTGCAAATGGAGTACAATAGATTATAGGTTAAATGCAAAAGAAACAAGGTTACATCCGGAGATGGGAAACATCTTCTGGAAACTACACAACAGTGTAGTCCTGAGAGATTACACAGCTGTGCAGCCCTGTATCAGCCCCTGTCCTTGATGGGGCGAGGTGCCCTGTCAGCTTACTGATGTGGAAAAGTACTAAGCATATGATATTTTATAAGGCACAAATGGTCAAGATTATTAATAAATTACAATTATCATGAATCATACGAGAATTTTCAATACAACACAGAGTGCAGAGTATAGTCCTTCTTTTCCACAAAGGAATGGTAGAGACTGCAGGCAGCGTGGCTGACAGATTTGATTCCACGAGTAAGCCGGATCAACTCGGTGACAGGTGAGGAGCTGGGGTTCTTATACTGCAGGTGATGACTAATGGATAAAAATATGAAAATAACACCCAGCGTGAAAAGTATAGGAAGTTTCCTTTAAGACCAAATATAACACCACAATATAACAAGTACCTTCTTTCTGATGCATAACTATATCATTTTCTTTTGCCCTCTTGTTTTTTTCTCACTCACACTTTATAGAGACATGCAGAGAATGAGCTCAGTCCCAGTAGAGCTGGGTTTTTTTTTTTTTTTTTTTTTTTTTACAACAGGGGGACTCCCAAACCTAATATCCACAACATAGAGCATCCTGCTGTAAAGGTAAGCCTCCATATGAAAATACACAATCTTAAATCATTGCTTTTATGAATACAGATATCATAAGTTACACAGCTGTATATCATATGGAGAGGTCACGCACTTTATTGTTGTAGTGTAAACCTAGTGCAGATTTATTTGTGCAGTGTATTTGGACATTAACCTGGGCTCTGTTAGTGTGTTATGGTGGAATAGAGGGGGTTGTCTATAGGATATTAGTTCGGGAGGTAAATATAAACTACTACTAACTAACTTCATTACCCAGCTGCCTCTTGGCATTGTGGTGAGCATTGTATGTGTGTGTCTGTGTGAATACTACAGACCAGGGCTCTGTTTCAGAGAGCAAATTTAACAAACTCTGAGCCTAACTCTGAGTTTCATGAATCCTGAGATGGGGTTTTCAGTTCAGAACAGCTGATTAAAATCCAGAGCCACTTGTGAAATAAATACTGATAATGCTCCAAATGTCTTTTTCAAAGGCAAAGTGTACATGTATACCGAATAATAGGTGGTCCAAGTGTAGCCAGCAGTAACCACAATGAGCTAGAACAGTTAAAAGTTGCACATACACTTAGGTTTTACCAGCTAGCACCTCCACAAATCTTGTAAAAAAATCATATGAAGAGAAAACTTTACTGTCGATGACAAGAAGTTTCTCATTATAACATAATGAGCTGATTGTAGTTTCCCACTGTGGAATACAGTGTTGTACTAGCATCTACAGTTACATGCAAAGAAATTAATTAAGTCAATTGTGAATTATTCATCAGTGTAATGAGACATCCCTCTGTTTAAGGCAGCCTTACTAGATGTTTTATGTCAACATCTATCCATTATGTCAAGATGTGACCTTAAAGGTACTGTATAGAAGAACTTAAAGCAATATACATGTAATAACTGTTCTTTATTGCTAATGTGTGAAAAGAGCATATAACACCTGCGGACAGAACTCTATGTAAAGGACTCAGGTCACGTTTCAGGATATGCTCGCTCCAAGTGTCCTGCTGCAGTGTCTCTTCTGTGCTGCTATGGGAAACTATGGTCAACATCGACAGGGCATTTGTTTCATGGAGGGACCTTCATTCAGCTTTGGGATCAAACCGACCCCAAGTTGTCTCTCTTCATATTGAACAGGTGAGTCTGTGAAATCTATTGTGATACTGTTAGCTTAGCATTAGCTAAGCATTAGCTTAACCTGTTAATTTGGACAAATCAGTAGTAAACTATAGTGTGAGTGGCTAATGTCTGCTAATTCATCCAAACTCCTCAGGGCTCATCTGGTAGGTAAATTAACAAGCTTGCCATTGGAATTTAGGAATGCTTGCGCCCGCCTACCTAAAGGGCTGTATATGTATGCATTTATCAGGTCAAAATAGCATTCTCACACCTGACACCAGTCTGATAAAAATAAAAATATTGTGAACTGGTATCTCACAGTTTTAAGTTCAGGGGAGGATGTGGAGACATGTCATCCATCTTTGTATTCACTGGTGCAACAGGAAAACAAAAGACAAGAAATATATGGTAAATATATGTTAAACTACCACAAACCAGTTAAGGTAAAAAAATAAATAAATAAATAAAATAAAATAACAGGCTGTGCTGCCCCTTTCTGTTATCTCTTATCACCTCCACTCTCACATCAGTAGGTGGTGAAGCATAAAGGTGAAGCACAAATATCCACTGCACTCACAGTTAAAACGCTAGCTACGAGGAGTGTCTGAAAAGTCCATAGCCTGACCATAATGCAATGGTTGAATTTGACCAAATGTTGTTCATTTTTCAACATAATCTCCCCTGCGGTCCACACATTTCTTTCATCAGTGTTGCAGTGCTTGGATTCCTGTGGTATAAAAGCTCTCATCCTGATGCTCAAAACAGTCCTCAACAGCACATACGACCTCATCATCATGTTGGGGAACAGAAAATAGTCAGATGGTGCCAAATCAGGAAAATATGGAGGGTTATTAACCAGTTCAAAGCCACAGTCACGCACAGCAGCCATTGCAACCACAGACTTGTATGCAGCAGCATTGTCCTGGTGAAACAAGACCCCCTTCGTCAGTTTTCCAGGCCTTTCGCAGCTGCCTCAGCAAGTTGGCATAATATTCTCCATTGATTTTGTTTTTCTGAAGGTAGTCAATGAACACAATGCCCTTTGCATCCCAGAAGACAGAGGCCATCACCTTCCCTGCCAATGATGGACTTCTTTGGAGGGGGAGAAGACGGGTGTTTCCACTGCATGGACTGCTGTTTGGTCTGCGACATGACCAGCCTGGTGTGCTTTTGATCAGGAGTCAAAAGCCATGGCACCCACCAACCGGAAACCTTTGACATGCCAAGTTTGTTGTGTAGAATGTTCTCTACTCATTCACGAGAGATGCCTACAGCAGTTTGAATGTCTGTAATCCATCACCATGTGGTGGACACGGTCGATGTTTTCTTGGGTGGTGGCTGTGGCAGGACGTCCAAGACCTTGGGTCATCTTCAAGGCTCTCCCTACCCCTCTTGAATTCAGCTGCCCACTTTTGCACAGTTGATAAAGCTGGAGCATCATCCCCTAATATAACAACCATGTCAGCAGTGAATGGCCTTGGGGGCTAAACCCTTTTTCTGCAGATATTTGATAACATCATGGTGCCAAATTGTATCCATATTCACAAAATGTCTCTAGTACTGCTTTTCAAAGTCTTGAATTAATTTTTCATTGTGGGTTTATCCAGAGGGAAGCAATACAATTAGTATCAGGAAAGGCTGAATTTAATACATGCCCAGTTTCAGTGCTGTGGCATAACTCCTTCTTGGTCAACCTATGAACTTTTTAGCCTACCCTCATATTTGACAACTTTTTTTTCCCCAAAAAGAAATATTTTTTTAATATTTGCACAAAATAAATATTCATAGAAACCCACAATTTGTGATTTGCTGGTGTCGTATTTGGATTTAGCTACACCCAGTGTGTGATTGAAGCTGCCAGTAGTCTTGACCATTGAAGACTATTGACCACATCTCACTTCTTGTATGGGATTCATTCCAAGCAATCACAAGAAATTAAATCATTTTAATGAAGTAATGATTTTGCTGTTCACGCTCATTACATGATTCCCTCAACAGCAGTATTTCTTAGAAAAGCTTTTCAAATGTACTAGCATGTTTGTTTCTTACTTACTTAAAGCAGGATTTGCTTTCTGTTGTGGTGCCAATTATATTCAAACATCTGTTCAATAACAAACCACTACTTTCCTGGTCCCCATTCGTATAAGATGAAGACAAGGAGCATTTTAAAATTGGAATGATAGCTTTTAACAAGCACAGTGTTAATCTTTTTTTCCCCACTTTCTCTGCATGTTCACCTCACCATCATTTAGGAGACACTAATGTGTTAAATGTGAACAACAAAGACAGGATTTCTGCTTCCCCACTGTTTCCCACATTGCTGTAGTGGCTAAATTAGACTGAGCCAAACACAGAAATTAGAGCGCCGAGGCCAGATGTGATATTTGTTTTTCACACTGTGGTGTCAGGTAGATGTTAAAAAAAATAAAAGGAAAATCAAAACTGCTGCCTCATTGGATTTGGGACTCATTTTGATTCGCTGATGGTGGCCAGCTAATCATTTGATCCTGTTAGAAGAAGTGAAGTGTTTGTGTGTGATTCTGCCCGGAGAGTTAACAACCTCTGTAAATAGGCCGCAGCTCAGTGTCTTGATTTGTGCACAGTTGCTGCTGTGTGTGTATTTGTCAGAGTGTGTGTGTGCCTCCTCGCTTGCTGTTTTTTCCCTATAAAAGCAATTTGCCCCATGCTCGGGCTAGGCAATGAGCAGATGCTACCATTGTAAATGATGATGCGAGGAGCCATAATAAAGAGTTGATAAACACAGAATTACTGCTGGGCCATGGGCACACAGAGAGAGGGAGGGGAGGGGAGGAGGAAGGAGGAAAAAGTGGGTGGGGTGAGAAGAGAATGATAGCGACAAACAGAGACACAAACACACACACTGGGAGAGATAAATGTAAACGGAGACACAAGCACAGTGTTGGTGATGTAACCATTTTTTAATGCTTAAAATATATAAACTGAAAATTAATCAGTAAGTTCACCTTTTGATTATAATAGGCCGAGTTCAAATATCCCCTTACCTTTTCGCAACCTACATGTTCTCACCCCCTGACTCATCACATGCGGATGCTTGTTCAGAACCCCATAGCAATTTTGTTAACATTAAGGAAAGGTTATGGTGTGTTTAAATACAGAAGTTCACAGTGACTTCAAAACCATAATGTGTTCTTGCGCCATATAGATCAGCAGACAATGAGCTGCAGTCTGCTTGACTCAGGCATCAATTTCCAGCGCAGCAGTGAACATTGGAAGTCTATCGCACTGCCCAGCATGTTCAAAAATGATGCTAAAGGGGTACCCAGTGTGTTGACATGATTTTAATGTGACTATTACAGTGCATTTTATACTACAATTTATGATTAGTCATGTCATAATTGTGTACATGTCATGCTCTAAATGAAATTAAACGTACTTTTTCTTTGTGACAAAGCATGAAAAGTATATTTTTTGTCTTTTAAAATGCTCTAATACCACATAGAATCACATATTAGTACAAAGTATTAGATATAAGAAGCTTAAATTCTAATGTATTGGAACAAATATGCATTACTGGCCTTAAAATGATCTCTATGTCTTATCACATGACTCTCATAGCCTTCCCTATGTTTTTTTTCCCATGACTGGAGGACCGTTTTTGATGCCACTGTTCACCAAGTGTCTTGTAAATGCTATGACCCCTGACTCATAGGGGACCTGCAAGTGTGTGTGTGTGTGTGTGTGTGTGTGTGAGAGAGAGAGCAAAGCTATGTCTCCAGGATGTTAGTCAAAGGGCTGCGATGTAGACCCTTTGAAAAGCTTGTTCACCATGTAGTGTATTTTTCTTTTTTGCCCCCCTCCAAGCATCTCCTATTCCACCCTCTGTTTGATGTTTGTTGGACTTTTTGTTCAACAAAAAAAAAAACAACAAAAAAAAAAAAAAACAGGACACACACACACACACACATA
This sequence comes from Lates calcarifer, assembly GCF_001640805.2. Taxonomy (NCBI): domain Eukaryota; kingdom Metazoa; phylum Chordata; class Actinopteri; family Centropomidae; genus Lates; species Lates calcarifer. The sequence continues at coordinate 24,449,721 of NC_066848.1, read as the reverse complement.
CAACACACAGAGATAGGATTTACACTTTTGTAGACACACACATGCATTCTTGAAAACCTCCTTAGAGAGGAGTAAGAGAAAGACAGAGGGAAGGCAAGGGGAGGAAGAGAGAATGAAAGATGAGGACAAAGAGCAAATGCAAGGAAGATTTAGAGGGGAGAGAGAGAGAGAGAGAGAATCCCCTCCCTTCGGCAGCACTGCTGGTGTCTCTTTCATGTCCTCCATGCTCGGATCTGAGGCTCTGTCTCCCAGCTGGGCCTGGCGTGCATGTGTGCAGCTAAGTGCTGTCTAATTTCCCTTCGGATCTCCCAGCCGAAAGCCTCTGATTTCCCCCAACCACCCCTCTAACACCACCAACACCACTGCTTCCATCCCATCTCTGTGTGAAGAAGGGATTAGGTTGGGGCAGTGATGGCCAGTCAAGAGCTGATTCTACAATTAAATTGTAACCTACAATGAAATAGAGACTGTGCTGTGTTATGTTACTAAAAAGCCAAAAATGAGACCACACTCAACCACCACTCTCCCTCTCTACCCTCAGCAGTGAGATATAACAGCAACTGCTAATATGTATTTTTTTTTTTTTGGCAATTAGCCAGTGCTAATGTTAGGTATTTTTGATCATGTGTCATTATGACAGGGAACTCAAATTTGCATGATGAATGCAATGTCAGATTAAAAAATCCTCCACAAAAATGTAACATTTCCTGTGTCTCGGTAAAGATGTACATATGAACTCATCATTGGGTTGTACAAACAGCAGATGGTGCCAATCTGCAACTGCATTTTTAGGATGTGTCGTACCATTTTGGAATTTTGAGTAAAAGGACGCATTGCAGGTAGGGCTTTGTTTTGGTGCTCAGTTAAAAGATTCACCAGTCCAGTCAGCTTCCTCTGTAAGAAAACATAAAACGAAAGCCACAGTAATTGCTTTTTGGTTTGTGACCCTGTAATATCTCTATTTTATTAAATAAACTTCTAGCATAGGAGCGGTCATCCAGAAGAAAGCTCACAGAGTGCAAAAGTAAATTGACCTAGCTTACATTTCATTAACTGCCTCTGACAAATAGTTCATGTAATGCAATGGATTATTTTAGAACTGTGTTTCCCTCGGTAAAGCCAGGTCTCTGATAATGGCTTGGGTGTGGTTGGCACAAACAAATAAAGTCCAACCCCCAAGTGCAGGCTGTGGAAAACACACATTTGGACAAACTCCTGGTGCCTGCCATATAATGTGCATGCCAGTTAAGCAGTACATTTCTACCACTTTAATAAATTCAGCAATATAATCTTGTTATTTTCAACACAGTTTCAGGAAATGTTGAGTTTGTATAAAAAACAGAATGGAATAACTTTAATAGGGCAAATGGGAGCAGATCAAAACAATGCTTTGTACTAAAATATGACCAATTATATTGCATTGTACTCAAACAGAGTGACCCAGAAATGAAGGCCTGACCACTAATACAAAACTTTCTCAAATGAAGACCTGTTACATTCTGCAAGGTGAGGTGAATAAAGGCTGTGGTAACTATTTGAGGAAATATGTGTGTTACATTGTACTGTGACAAAATTATGAATGCTTGAAAAAATGTAAATATCACAAGTTGTAAAAAAAAAAAAAGTAAAAATACATATTCAGTAAGTATTTTTTTGGCCACTTGAGGGCAACAGATACAAGTTATAAACATAAATGTATATATATAATATATATTTGTATATATACACATTTTAAGTTGATATGGCTTATTTACACATCCAGCAGTTGTGTCCCTGGTCACCTGACATGTAAATGTCCCATGTTCACTCTCCTTTAGCTCTGTTTTTGGTCTCTACTGTGGTCTTCATTGTGGTCTCCACATTCCCCTGAGGGAAATATCTGGCTCTTTAGCTGCTAAATGCTGTACTATGTTCACCAGCTAGTTAACTTCTGTCTGTGCTGTGCTGAGCAGGTAGTGTACAGTGGGTTTCTAGAGCTTTTTCACTGAAAACAGCTGTCTGCTGCAGCTGAAAACAGTGCTATGACAGAGGTGAGAGTGAACCAAAAGTATAATTATGGAATAGACAGCTACAGTGAGCAAAAACTCACTATACCAACTTGGAGCTTTAAATTCAGGTGGGTATGTCTGTAGGTAAGTCAGGAATTTTGGGGGGTTAAAAATATATTATTTTAACATCACCTATTTAAGCCTGAGTCCTACACCACATATCAAGCAAAGTTGGTTGTTGCCATTGATCCAGAACAATGAACTACAGTTTACAGTCACGTTCAGCACTAAACTGTAAAAAAGGGGTAAGAGCTTTAACATCCTTTTTTTTTTTTTTAGCTCTATTTGATGAAAAATTACATTTCTGCAGTGAAAGTTGATGCATGAGTCAGGCAGGCCACAGCCCATTCTCTGTTGACATACATGACCATCAATGGTCGTCACCATTAGCTTTAACCAGTGAGTTTCACTAAGCTACACTTGGCTACGATCGTTTGGCTTTGCTGTGTGTCAGTCAGCCAGTCAGAGGAGAAGCAATCTAACGGACACAAAATGCCCTGTTCTTTTTCAAGCATGAGAGAGGCGATGTAAAGTTGTATCGAAATGGTTTTTGCTACTTCAAACCACAAATACAGTCTATCTTCTTATGGATTTCAAAACTTAAAATAGAACACCAGAAAAGATAAAAAATGGGACCTTTAAATATGACATAGTATACACTTTTAGAACACATAGGGAGGCCTGCATTACTGATAAATGTATTACTTATAATGATTTATACAACAGTGATAGATGTATGGTGTATAAAAGACTAAGTTACGAATTTTCAGTTTGGGAATTTGCTGAAAATGTGTGAACACTGAGGATGCAGAAAAACTTTTTCGAGTAAGTTGTATGTATGTGTGGTTCATATGTACAATATATATTTACTTATGTAAAGCTTGCTTTAATTTGGAGTAAAATTCATATAAATGCCCATATTTTATTTTCTAGTAGCAATTGCACCTCAGTAAGCTCATGTAGATGTTACAGATTGCTTCATTCATTTCGGGCACATAAAACAGAAATGATATCCACTCCTGTTGTTGTTGACGATGGAAAGGAGAGGGAGGAAAGACAAAGGACGAGAATGTGGTGGAAGAGACAACAAATCTGAATGCTGCCTCTAGCCACAACCAAGTTTAGAAGGAGTCTAGAAAGGAGAACACATTCTGACATAAATAACAAAGTGGCCGCCTTTCATCAATGCTTATTTCATTCCGAAACCAAAAAAAATAAAGAAGAAGAAGAAGAAAGTGATGAGACATATGTCTAAATCTGTGCTTGCAGCAAGCCTTTTGATAAGGCTGAAAATGTCCTAGGGTTAAATGATAGACAATGTGTACGCTATGCTGTGCATTTCCAAATTTGTTTTGTCTTCTGTTTCACTATTTAAAGGCATTTTTCACACAAACAGGATAATGTGTAAAATGTGTCATATCTGCATAAGATGTTTTTTTTTTCCCATCTGTTGTCACAGAAGAGTATTTATGCAGAGTAAAATTAAACACAAAAATCTAATTGACTGCAGTTACAGTAAGCCACCGTCGACTACTAAGCCATCACGCAATCATTTATAGCATTTATATACGGCAGCATCTTTAGGTTCTAAATGTGTTACCACTGAAAACAGATTTATACAGTGTGCCTGTTCTTACACAGGAGGTCACACTCAGATCCAAATGTGGAAGTCCCAGTATTTGTGACTGTATGTATAGTCAGACTGTATGTATGATCTCCTGGACAGCAGAGAACCCAAGCTTGAAGACAATGATTGTTGTTTAAAGCAGTAGTTTCCAACCATTTTGCTTGTGACCCAGTATTATTAAAATGCAGCCCAATACTTAACATACAGTTACAGGTTGCCTATTAATGAGTTATGAAGAGGTGAATTGAAGGGTGATTTTTTCCCTTTCAGATTGCTTTATTCCAATATTTTAAAGCCAGGCGAGGTGAAACAACTCTGCTATGTAAATATTTCACAAAAATAATAAAGCGAAAAATTTCAGAAAAGTTGTGAATTTAAATATGTAACCAGGTATAAAATGTCATACATTTGAATATAATTGGTGTTATGATAAAGGTATTGTTTTAAATGAAGTTAAATAAATGTGTCATAAATATGATTAAAAAGGTAGTTAATGAAAGATTTCAAATGGTTCAATGTATGTATAAGTTTTTTTTAAATATAGATGTAAAATACTATATACTCTGTCTTACTGTGAGATGGAGATCTGAAAGGAAAGGAAAGAAGAGAGAGAGGAAATGGAAAGAGAATAGAAAATAACAAAGAAGGCTGGGAGAGCCTTGTGACAATGTTTTAAAGAGGAGACAGAGCAAAGCGGGGCGTGTGAAAATTTCTTTAGCTTGTATTAACCACAAACCTTATTTCAGCCAAACTCATTCCAAAAAAATCCATTGACTTTGGAGATGAAGGAACCTGTAGTGCTAAAATGCTAACGTATTTCCAGGTTTTAGGTCCCATTCCTGCATTCATTCACAAAGTAAATGGAATTGTAGGCACTGTATAGCTAACTCATCTTATGCTCAAAGCCTCAGTTCACTGTTTCCGATGTGGAAACCTTGAGATACCAAATACTGCTACAAGGTACCAAGTCAACGCTCAGAGTGCATTGGAGGCCACATACTTGCTCCTCAGTGAAGACTGAGACTGGTAACATCAGCAGATACTATACCATCCTTGGACATCCTCTACTACACTTGTAATAGTAGTACACAGTATGTACACATACATACAAATTGAAAAACACACACACACAGTCCATTAGCAGTCTGGACAGATGTCACTGACTATGTGTTTTGTCTGTCCCTCCAGTTGCAGCCAATCACCAAGCCTTGTTTAATGCAATTAAGGAAGATGTCAATACTGAGCTGTGATTGGTCAAGAACAGCAAGAGAGCACAGAGAGAGAATTCTGTGTAATTAGCACTTGCTGGTCAGTAGTACACATGCAAACCTACAGTATAGACTCTGTCTTTCTCTCTCTCTGTCTCACACACATGTGCGTGCACACACACACACACACACACACACACACACAGTCATGTCCACAAGAAAAAAGGAAGGGAAAGCTGCCATCTGAGGGGTGGCTGTATGTGCTGTTCAGTTTACCTGATGTCATATAAAGGATTGTGCAGCAGTTTGTGTGTGTTTGTAGTAGATTTACTAAAATGACTTGTAAACATGACCCATCTCTTTGATGGTCCCATGAAAAGGTCCTGCAGTGAGCCTTTTAATGAAGGATCAGAGCAGACCCCTCTAAGATGCCAAACAAACCTGCACGCTCTCTCTCTCTCTCTCTCACACACACACACACACACACACACACACACACACAGGCATGTGCCATAACCCACCCCCTCCCAGTAATCCCTCTCACTTCTAATGGTAGCCATTTGCCATTCATTAAGATCAAAATGCTGTTTTCTGCCAGGACAAATTGCAAAGCCATTCCATTCACAGCTTGAGAATGGCCTGACACTCTGCTGGGTTTCTTTGGGCTATTTGAGCAGGGTTAGCTTATGTGGCTAACAGGCTTTGAATTGTTTAGTGTAGTAAAGTGGTGGGGTGAAGGGAAACAGGAGTTCCTGATTTTTTAATGTTTCTTGTGTAATGTAACAACACACCAAAATGAGTGTGCATTTAGTTTCCCTCTGACTTCTAACATTCAAAATGTTGGTGGATGGTGGTTGTTGCATTTAGGTTTAATGGTGGATGATAAACAATGACATGATACTCTACCATCTCCCTTTAGTTTTCCTCTTAGAACCTTTCATCATACCTCGTTACTTGGGAACACAGGTATAATGGTATGATAGTACTGTCAGCTGGAGCATCACACTTGAAGACTTTATGAAAATAGGCCTATTGTGGTGTGGTATTTTTTATTTATTTATTTTTTGTTTGCTGAGAAATCGAACTTTTTATAAGACAGACTGTTCTTTTTGTACATTTAAAGGATCCACAGTTTCACTCTAAGCTGTATATCTTTCTTACTGAAATTACTCCTCCAACTTCACAACTCTTGTGCCTAATTTTGCACCGCATGAAACAAACAAAAAAAAACTTTCAGTCATGGCCACTTTAGTGTCTGCAGCAGCATCTGCATTTTTCCACATTTCCATTGTTTCTATTCTATCTTTCTTATCCATGCAAGTGTGATATTCCAGTTATAATATGTATTAACATGCACCCTGAGCCAGTGTGTGTCCATGGTACATGTGTGTGTGTGTACGTGTGTGTTGTGTGTGTGGTGCAGGTGGGTGAGGGGGTGGTAATTAACAATGACATCTCCTGAGCCAGGTCTAATCAGTGCTCTCTTCTCCATATATGCTATATTTATCTCTCCTCTCCATCCTTCTATCATAGTTATTATCACTTCATCTCTGTCTTTATTTATCTCTTCTGCTCTCCAGTTTCTCCTCTACCATCCTTTTTTTTCTTTTTCATTTATTCTCTGGAAAGATATGATTAGAATGAGATAATAGATCAACAGAGGCTACAGATGTTTCCTCTCACAATAGCTTATATAGAAATGTAGTTATTCTCTTCTTTTATTCCTCAGAGAGGGAAGATGTATGAGATTGATGGTTTAATCAGCTTGTAGAAAGCTTTGTTAATTGGAAAATTATTTTATAACAGTAATTTGACAGTAAATGGGTATATATTTTACTGGATATGGTATATGTATGAGTACTTCAGCTTAATTAGCATTTTGCTCTAACATTGTAATGATGTGAAGATTGTATCTTACTTTGAATCCTGGATAGACATGTGAATGCAGGTAAAAGTAGCCTTTAAACTGCAGAGGTAAGTTTTCAGAGAGACCCAATAATCAGGTGCTGAATTCATTTCATGTAACTGAAAATATGTGCACAATCCATCTGGTTTGTTGTGTGAATGTGTCAAACCATCCAAACCAAAAGGGAAACACACTATAAAGGAGAAAAGAAAGTTTCAGGAGGCTGGCCCTACATAGTTTCCATTGCCATCCAGTATGCCAACTCAGAGCTTTTTAAAAATTTTTTGTTTTCTTTTGGATTTGATGGTTTCAGCACAAGTATTAATGCATGTTAATGGTGCTCAAAAAAAAATGGAGACTTGAATATCTTGCAACAACTCCAAGACAGGTAAACTCCATTTGCTCATGATAATGCACTTTTACTTGTTTTCTCAGCTGCTGTTTCCAAGGTCAGTAATGAACTTTCATTATTATTATTATTATTATTATTATTATTATATTATCAGTTCTTTTAGACTGTGTCAAAGACATGCTGATTCACCTTTGTGACAATATTTGTGGCAGTTGGGTCATGTCAAGTCAGTTTTATTTATATAGCACCAAATCACAACAGAAGCTATCTCAAGGCACTTTTCATATAGAGCTGGTCTAGACCATACTCCTTATAATACCATTTACAGAAACCCAGCAATTTCAGTGCTTGGCTTCAGTGGTAAGGAAAAAACTTCCTCAGAAATCTCAAAATACCCACTAATGAATGCTGTTGCTTTTGTGATTTGTTTCTTTATCATACATTGTTTTACATTACACAGTAAAAAAAAAATTGTTCTTGGATTCTGATACAGTAAAACATTCATTCATTTCTAAGTTTACTATACTCAGTCATGACATCTATTGTGAGGGGCAAAGCAACAGATCAAAGGTTTCTTTAGCTGCTTGGCTTGAATCATTTGAATAGAAGTGTATTCAAAGTGCACTAGAAGTGCATTTTGCACCAAAGGTTAACTCGTGTGCTCATGTGCGTGTTTGAAAAGCACAGTGTGTGAGGAGTTTTGAAAAAGTGGACATGGTATTAAGAAAAAAAAAAACAAAACAAAATAAAAGCAAAAACAAAAAACAAACAAAACAAATGAAATTGTATTAAAGGGACTGGATTACTTAATATGTGGTTAATATTTCAGTGATATTACCCAGTTTTTATTGAAAACGCAAGGAGATCAAACCCAGTGAATAAACTTAAATGGTACAAAGGTAAGCAATAAACTGCCTGAGGCATTTTTAAAAAACAGTATTTTTAAAAAGTAAGTAGTAAGTAATTTTTTTAGAATGTTTAAAACATAGCTTTTCTGCAGCAATGTGTGTATCTTTGTGTGTGTGTGTATGTGTGACTCAGCTATTGAGGAACATGATAACCTTGTCTTTGTGCAGGTCTTGGGGGTTGAGCAGAGCAGAGCATGAAGTTTCAGCCCTGCCAAATCTTGGCCTCAGAAACACACACAAGGCATTCTCACAATAAGACCCCAGACACTGAGAAGCATGAAGCCAGGTCCAAATGTGTGTATTGGCATCGAGCCAATGTGTGTTTCAGTGGAAAACCAAAGAGGGATAGGTATAGAGGTTACAGAGGTAAATAAAGAGGAAGAAAACCTTAAAAGGAGGAAGAGCGCACAAGGTTTTTTAGATCAGAGAGAGAGTCACTTTTTACATAAATCACAAAAAAGAGGTTAATCAAAGCCAAGCTAAACAGAGGAGACAGACAGAGCAAGAGCAAGTAATGTGAGAGACAAAAGAAAGTTGGAGTGTATGTGAGACAGAGACAAGAGTGATGAGGAGGGAGAGAAGAAAATATAAGAGCCTGTAAAAGAGGAAAGAGAAGAAAAGTAAGTGAAAGAAACAAGTCAAGAGGACAGGATCTGTGTGTGAGCCTGAACAAGAGAGTACAGAAAGACAGAAAGAGTGTGTATGACATAAAGAAAGAGAAGAGGAGAGGGAGACAAAAAGCGAACAGAGAGATCATACAGGATGGAGAGGGAGTTAAGAATGTGAGGCAAAGTGTAAAAACAGAGAAACGTAAAGTGAGACACAAAAGTGAGAGGAAGAATTTGTCAGAGATTGTGTGTGTGTGTGTGTGTGTGTGTGTGTGTGTGTAAGTGAAAGAGAGAGAGGGGGCATGTGAGTACAGGAAAGCCTCCCCTAGCGCCCACCTGTCTCGCTGTAATGGGAGCCAAATGTTGAAAGGCCTGGAAGTTACATCTCTGGCTTCCAGCGGTCAGAAGACTGAGCGATGGAATCCTGGACTCAAAATAACTCCTGCTCACCACCGATTACATTTCCACTTCCTGTTCACTCCCACAGGCTCAGTTTGGCTAATACTCTTCTTTTTTGCATTGCTTGTATAGATACGTTTGCCATTTCCACACAGTTGAGGATGGTACTGCTGCATCAGAAAAGTTAAATAACTCAGAGTTAAAGTGGCTAGAAAAAAAACTGAAAACTGACTAATTTTGGAATTACCTGGTTTTCTGCATTAATTGGTTATCAAATATGATCTGATTTTCATCTAAGTCACAAGTAACACAGTGTCTTTTAGCAAATACCACATACAAGAAGTATGGTCTTTCACATCTTTATTGGACACAATCCATTAAACATTCACTGTGCTGCTAGAAAAAGTAAGTGAACTCTTGAACTGTCCATCGAATTACCTTTGGCAGCAATAACCTCAAACAGGTGCCTCCAGTACCTGCACAACATTCAGGAGAAATTTTGGACGATTTTTCGTGTAAGATATCTTGATCAACTTGAGAATTAATTTTCCTCTTGATGATGGTGTGCTGTTTAGGCCTAGGGGCAGCAAAGCATCACAATGTTACCTCTGCTGTACTACCTTTGGGATGAAGTGTTCGTGTTGGTCTGAAGTGCATTTTTAAAAACATACATAATGCTTTTAACTTTGGTTTTATCAGTCAATAAAACACTGGTGTTGTGGAGTGTGACGTTTCTGTGGAGAGCAGTAGTTTTCTCTTCCTCTGTGGACTAATGAATATCCAAATGCAAATCAGCAATTCTGGATTGTAGGTCTTTTGAGATCTCTCTCTTTCTTTTCAGTGACTCACATCAGCAGATGTTTCTTGAAAAGCAAACTCAAAATGTTTTAGTGGGTTTTATAAGTCAAAGTATCTCTAACCCACATCTCCGATCTTGTTTAACTCTTCTCTCTTCTTTAATTTTGTATTCAATATGGATAAGTACAATACATTTATTTATGTATTATTATACTACATTGAGTTTGTTCATTATTACAACTTATGACCTTATGATCGGACCATATTTGAACATAAATGTCAGTAATTCCAAAGGGTTGATTTACTTTTTCTTGCCAGTGTATTATTTAACATGACTTCTGTACTAAGACCAAATTTTTTGCTATTTACAGCAGGTTCTGCTCCTGAGTTTTCATTGTAATACTCAGGCTACTTGTTTTGTATATCTATAGCTTGTTATTTCTAGAGATAACACTTACTGCAAATAAAACATGACTCCAGTGAGGTTTTTCAGTCAGTAATCATTTTTCAGTGTAGAGGCCAGAGCAAGATGGCTGTCCATCTTTCAGGATATAATGAATACCCAAAGAACCAAATGAAGACCAAGAAATAATGTTCAATAGCTACACAACGTGAGGTGAGGGGCTGCTGTGCTTTCATCTTTACGGAATCATGGCAAAACGACAACATCCTGGACTCCGCTATCCAGCTAACATGCTACCGAGCCGACCAGGTCCCTAGGGAAGGGGGCAAGACTCGCGGCGGGGGAGTATGCGTCTACATCAGTGATGCTTGGTGCCGGAACGCTACTGTGGTGCACAAACACTGTTCACCGCTGGTGGAGTTTATTATCATCAAGTAAGTACCTACTGAGGGAGTTTACATCGATTCTGCTGGTCGCTGTTTACGTCCCTCCCACAGCTAACACCAGCGATAGGAGTGAGGCACTCAATGACCTCTATCAGGCCATCAGTGCACAACAAACAGCGCAGCCAGATGGATTCCTCATCAACACCACAGACTGGGACATTTTCAAGCAAGCAGCCACCCACAATGACCACACAGACATAGAAGAGTACACAGAGGCTGTTAGAGCATACATTGCAAAATGCACTGATGATGTCACTCTCTACAAAACTGTCACTGTTCATGCTAACCAGAAAAGCCATGGCTGACAGTGGAGGTTCACAGGCTCCTGAGGGCTCGGGACACAGCCTTTAAGGCCGTTGACACCGTAGGACTAGCAACAGCTAGAGCCAACCTGTCCCATGGAATAAGGGAAGCAAAGCGACAGTACAGTAAGAAAATATCTGGAGATTTCAGCAACACCAGAGATGCACAGTCTCTCTGGCGTGGCATTCAGACCCTCACAGACTATAAACCCACACCACGGACCTGTAAGAGTGACATCACACTGCTCAACAGCCTAAATGCCTTCTTTGGCCGCTTTGACATACAAAACAACACACCAGCACAGAAGACAACTCCTTCCCCAAATGAACAGGCCATCTGTCTGGCTCCCGACAGCGTGAAGAGGACCCTCTCCAGGATCAACCCACGCAAAGCAGCGGGATCCAGACAACATACCTGGACGTGTTTTGAAGGACTGTGCTGAGGAGCTCAAGGATGTCCTCACCGACATCTCCTTGAGCCAATCAGTAGTCCCAACGTGCTTCAAAGTGGCAACAGTGATACCGGTCCCAAAGGCCTAGGTCTAAATACACCCCTCTGTAACTGGTGCTGACTTCCTTCAGAGACCACAAAGTGCAGTCGCAGCAGCTCCTCCAGACCATCACACTGACACAGACCCCATAGGGGTGTGCTCAGTCCGCTGCTCTTCACTCTTCTGACCCATGACTGTGTACCAACCCACAGCACCAACCACCTCATCAAGTTTTCGGGTGATATGACTGTGGTGGGCCTCATCACTAACAACAATGAGGCCAACTACAGGAAGGAGGTGAACCCTACTGACCCAGTGGTGTAAGGACAAAATCTCTTCCTCAATGTTGGGAAGACCAAAGAGATTGTGGTTGACTTCAGGAGAGGTCAATCACGGCATCCCCTGCTGATCATCAACAGTGCTGCTGTGGATGAGGGTGAGCAGCACCAAGTTCCTTGGGGTGCACATCTCTGAGGACCTCTCCTGGACCAGCAACACAACATCACTGTCCAAGAAGGCTCAGACACGCCTCTACTTCCTCCTGTAAACTGAGGAGAGCACATGTTCCTCCCCCCATCATGTGCTCCTTCTACCGGGGCACCATTGAGAGTGTCCTCACTGGCTGCATCACTGTGTGGTATGGAGGCTGCACTGCCTCCTGTAGGAAGACCCTGCAATGCATAGTGAATACAGCCAGCAAGATCATCGGTGCCCCTCTGCCCTCCCTCACAGACATTTCCCAGACCCGCCTCACCCGCAGAGCCATCAGCATCGCTGGGGACTCTTCCCACCCCTCCCATTCCCTCTTCAGCCTCCTGCCCTCAGGGAAGAGGTACCAGAGCCTCCGGGCCCGGTCCTCAAAACTACTGAAGCTTTTTCCACCAGGCTGTCAGGAAGCTGAACTCCACTAACTACCTCCCCCCTCCGCCCCCTGCCCCTGGACTCTAGCACACACATTCACTACATACAAAGACTCTACCTCAGCCTGCACACTAAATCTGCACCTTACTTGTCTTTGCACTACCGCCACTTTGTACTTTGTCTATTATTTTTGCTACACTTGTTACTTTTAATACTTTTATTCCTTTATACTTTTTATATTTATTATGTAACTAGGAAGAGAGAAACTTTTTTTTTCTCGATTCCTCTGTATGTCCAATATAGAGAAATTGACAATAAAAACTCTTTGAATCAATGATATTCTTAAACCTCACACTGAAAACTTCACACAGTAATTGCAATACACGCAATACACATTGGGGGGGTCAAGGTAACATGTTCTCATGCAATTGCATATAAATAGCAGCCCTCTCTCAGGACATTTTGTATGTCATGTCTATGCATTTTAACTTTTTGGTCTGTCATTCAATGCATGTGTCATTTAACAGTGTTTTGGGGGTAGTGTTGGGATAAATAACGACATGTGAAAAGCAAAAAATGCACAGTGATAACATGAAATGATTTAGGGGAGTTACACCAGGCTGGTAAGGGGACCCATTGAGACTACATATGTATGGGGTCCAGATTTTTTGTGCTACACTGCTGCACCCACCAGAGGGAGATTACAACATTTGGTTATGTCTGGTTCTATTAAGGTTTTACTGTAAGATTGCTGGACCCACAGTGCAGACACCTACATAGATGGCATGTTTTAAACAATTTATTGTACAAAATGTAAACATTGGATTGTTCAGTGATGGCGACCTGGGCTGGTGGCTGGATAGCAGGTGAGAGTTCTAGAGAGGCTAACTGTGGTGAGCAACCAGCAGACGGGCAGAATCTTTGTCCTGAGAGCGAAGAGAGTTTGCACGAGGTTGAGTCTCTTAACTGGTTGTAGCCTAGGAGTAGCTGGGTGTCTGTGATGCCGTTCCTAGGAGTCAGAGCAGAAGTCATGGAGATTCCGGATGGAGCAGAGTGGACCAAACCAAACCAGGAGACTGGATGTATGTTTGTTTCCAACAGGGAAAAACCAGTAAGGCAAGGTCCACCAGGCATGCCAAGGCAAAAAACCATAAACACAGACTTGACAAAGTCAACCATAGCATTTAAGAGGAAGACTGGGCTTTTATACTGCAGAGGAGGAGGTGGCAATCAGTGATGATGAGAAGCAGGTGAGTAGATCAGAAAGTAGAAAGTAGGTCAGCCACACCCAGCTGAAGACAAACACAGACACACAACCAGACAAAGGAAACAAACTGGGGACAAACACTCAACACCAGGGGAGGGGAAAAACACCAGAGAAACAAAGGGAAAAGACAGGTAATCCTCAAGCCCTAACAGGTTCCTTCTCGCACTGATTTCCGCACTCTTACTTTATGAAGTATCCCGCTGCTGCAGTTTCACAAGCTGTTGTGAGCCAAGTGATGATATCTACACATCCAGTTTATAGTTTGAAGTTAATGTCACTTGACTTGAGGTAATTCTTATATTTTTAGCAGGGAGTTCTGTGTCTCACCTCATTCTGAACCACAAATATCAGATCTGCTGTGAACTTTGTGAGACTGTCTTCATATATATATATATTGTATTACAAGTACTGTTTTTTTTCTCCTGTAACTTCCCCCTCCTCTAAACCCACTGTCATTTGATCACAACATGCATCAGAGACTGTCCCGCTGAAAATAATCAGACGGGCTCATGACTAATTGAGTATTCAAGGCATAAAAAAGAAAGGAAAAAAGAGTCATAAAACTAGATATGATATTTATTTGATATGGAAATGTTTATACATATGCATCACATCTTATTAATTATTCATATTGTCTTGTTTTTTTCTGCTTGTCTGTGATATACATTATGTATTCTCTTCTTCCGACAGACGCATCTTTGAAATGGGAAGAAGAAAGAGGTAAAAAGAAAAAAGGAAGGATCAGTTGGTGTCTCTCACTTTGACTACAAAAAAGTGAAAGAAGAAAAACTTCATCATATGGGCGAGTGACAGAAAATGTGAAACGACAGAGAGACAAAGAATGAGGACCTTTTCTTCCTCATCCTCAGTTTCATGTCTCTGTCACTGAAAAACAAAGGTGTACCATACTATCCATAACACGCACACACTGACCTCATATCTCATAAGCAGTGCCACCAACCATGAACTGTCATTTTTATGCAGCGTCTTACTCACTTCATACTCACTAGCACAGTGTATTGGTTAGCACCAGGAAGTCAGTTTCTTTTATTGTCTGCATTATTGTTCTCAGTGTATTTTAACATGGAAACTTACAGTGCCAGTCTAATAATATAACAATTAAACCCCTTGTATAATTCACAATTAATCGTTTTTTTTAATTAATGGCCAAAAAAACTATGAAAAAGTATATTATAGAACTATACTATGGTAAAGTCAAACTGAAATGTTCCATGAATATAATATCAGCCATATATGTCAATGATGATGATAGTGAAAACAGGAAAGTGAAGAAAGCCTTATAAACTGTTACTACTACTCTTAATTAAGTCACAAACTATATTCTTTTACTGTGCTTTATACAAATATTTAAATTGACAGCTATAAAAACTTGGCAGATTAAAATTTTACACTCAAAGCATATTATCAGCTTATGCAACACATTGTTATACTGTAGATTAAACTAACCAACAGTATTATACTACTATTACTAGTCTAGATCAGCCTACTTAGGCCAATCTGTGGCTTAAGGCTCCAGAATACCTTTTCCATTAGTAGCACTGGTGCTCCTTGCTAAAAATTTTAGGAACACCAGCACACAATTTAGGAGCACCACTTAAATCAACATGCAATGCAACACGCTCATATTTTTTGCAAAATTGGTTATATTACTGATAAATGCTTTGGTTATAAATGGATGATTAATAGAAATAATAATGTGGTCAAAGTATGAATGAATGAGTGATCACACTGAGCCTGATAAAGAGACTGCAGACAAAATGGTTGGTACTTATTGACCTTTTACCTTTTATTGCACACAGAGTAATGGACGTAGTTGTTGTTAACTCAAGTTATCTTAACTTCACCTGGTTAACTGTGTCCACTGCAGCCTCTCTGCTCAGCTGTTCGCTCTGTGTGTGTGTGTGTGTGTGTGTGTGCAGCTAGAACCCAGACAGAGAGCAGGGGTCAGAGAAGCAACATAAATGATAAAATAAAAAGTCAGTATGTGGTGGGCAATGCTTAATATTGAGGCAGGCTGCCATAAATAGGCTAAATCTGTGTATAAGTTACATCGGACCAGACCTATGAACCCAGGTTTCACTGGTGCTCCTAGTTCTAAATTTGTTTACTGTCCTCATAAATAGTCACAAAATGCAGCTAACAATTAAAGTCTGGAGCCCTGCTTGTTACACATTCATGCATCAGTATCACTCAACAATCCACTAGTATGTAATATTATAATGATTCATTTCTCTACTTAATGAGTACTCTGGCTCCTCATTTACTACATAAAAAATAATAACTATTATCTGTGGCTCTATTTTGGCAAATTATGTCAAGCTATATTCAGACATAAACCAATATTTGGACAGAATCTGATCTTCCTGAATTTTTTCTTATCCAAATATGTATGCATGTATGTGGCAGCTCAAAGAGACTGATGCAAGAACTTAACACAAATTATTTTATATATTTTATTGCTGTATCTTGGCCAAGGACACTTTGACAGGAGGAGCAGGGGATTGAACCAACAACTTTTCAGACAGTGGACAACCCACTGACCTTCACACCTGTTTTTTTTTTTTTTTTTTTTTTATGGTACTTTGTCTATACATTAACAACTGTTTCTTTTTACCAGTGCTATACCCAGTAGGTAGGTACCAAGTATTTACAAAATACTTACAGTACAATTTGCTAAAATTCCCAATTGTTACTCCATTGTTCTGTTGTATTGACATTTAAGGACCAGTAGGAACTGTATTAGATGTAGGAGCTACTGTAGCTGCATCATCACTGTTCTTAGCTGCTTTGCATACTGCAGTTACTTCAAATATCTTTTTATTTAGCATCTGCCAACAAAGATCAAAAGCATCCATTCACTTCTCACAGCCCTGCATTCTCCTTCTTTCTCATTGTTTTGTCAGTCAAGGCAGTTGTTTTCTACATAAATGCACCATGCATTGTCTCTCACTGTGGTTTGCTGGTTGAGGTCAGTGTGTGGTTATGTGTGTGGGGGTTATTTTGACTGGCCACTGTGTTTTGTATTTTTATTTTTTTTTCTTCCATTTTTGATGCTAGGCTGCCGTGCTGGTGTTATCAGGTCCAACTGGGAAATGTTTTCAACATCACTGAGTGTGTATTTGTATCTGGCTGTGTATTTATGCATTTCTGTTTCTGTATGCCGGAATGTGTGTGTGTGTGTGTGTGTGTGTACCAACAGCACAGTAATCTGTAGGCGGGTCATCATTCTTAATGCAGCCTGTGTCATCAGTTCCCGTGACAACAGGAATGATGCGGCCGATACATATGAAACAGGGTGCCATGCATAAACATGGGGGCTGCAGAAGGGGGAGGGTGAGGGCAGCATGGGGCGAGGCTATATGGGGGATGTGGGGGATGTGTGTGTGTGTGTGTGCGTGCATGCACTACCCAACCTGGACCTCTCTCTATTCTTGTTTATTATTCATGAGGCCAGCATCAATGTGCTGTCACTAGCTCCTCCCCTAATGCGTGTGTGTGTGTGTGTGTGTGTGTGTGTGATGTGACAACGTCAACGGATGGTAGATCAGGATTAGGATCAAACACACCTCGACGTCACACTCCGTCAGGTTCACTGGACATGTTTGGCCACACACACACACACACACACACACACTCTAACACAGTAGCTTGGACCACCTCTCTGCACTTGTTCCTAGCTGAGGAGGTACTGGGATTATTCCTTTGAACTGACATGAAACATATCAAATGTACAGTGCAAAGGAAACGTCCCAAAAAATCGCTTCTGCGGTAAACTTCAGAATATTCACAATTAACTGACAATGACACACTTCAAGTGACAATAATAACTAGGATAATATAGTAACTAAAGAGCAGAACCAGATTAAAAGTTACATTAAAAGCTACAACATGGTTATCTGTAAATATATGAAACACTGAGGTTAAGTGAAAGTTGTCCTTGCTCAAAGAGTTATTCTAAGCTGCTCCATAATACATCCTAACTCCTTGTCACAACACATGTTGACCAAGGTGATTAGAAAGACAACTTATACCGATTTGAGGTCATGAGCCACAGTGTAATTTGCTTGTTTACTTGCTACTGCTATTTCTCAGAACTGTTAAGAACAAAGACCATTGAGGTAATTTTCTAATGCACAGGTGCAGTTCCCATACACATCTGCACATGTCTTTAAGAATAGATGCAATATCATACCTGATCTCAGAGCAGTGGAAGCTAAGTCAAGGGAAGCCTAACAAGCACACTTGTCTGTAGCTAAATATAGCTGGTTACCTGCCAAATTTCCCAGGATTATCCACAATTTGCATGTGCAAAAAGCAATGTACTTAGTTACTTTTCACCATTGTCTGAGGAACACAAAAATACTTCTTTACTTCTTCTACTTTGAATTGCCACTGTCAATGGGGACAGGGGAGTGTAGTCATTTTTAAAAATGAGATTTTCATCACTCCTGTGCAGCTTCAGTTTGATTTACACACTCCTTTCTTCAATAAAATTTGATCAGAGTGATCACAAACTGTTAACATGTTTGAGGGCAACCCTACAGTCTGTAGTCTGATACAGTAATATTGCAGTAAACATGGTGATGAAACAAGTTAGATTAATGTCTTCTCCATTCTCAAATCATCCACATACAAACAACCAGGGATGAACAAAGGTAAACTCTGAGATGAAGGTGTGCCAAAGCTGGCTGGAGATTACATGGAAACAAAAGACACATTCTTGAATTCGTCCACTGGGCAGTCTTTAGTTGTAGTAAAGAGAAAATGGAGCAAAAATTAGCAAGACAGAAATATTATGTACCTTGACATTTCAAAATCTAAACAGTGTTGTCATCAGACAAAATTTGATAAAATTTGATAAAAAATGCAGATGAACTCATCGTGGTCAACCATAGCTATAATGGTACATTCACAGTAATAAGCTTAACTAGCAGCTTGGTCCACTTTTTTTGCCTTGGGCTTCATTTTACAGGCTGCTTGTTGGGGCCCTATACAGCCTGACAGAAAGATCTGGATATGAATTTCAAGGATGAAAAAAATATTAATGTTTTGGTAGAAAAGAATAGATATGTGTTTGATTAAAAGTTGAAAAATATAAAATTATAACACTTCATGACATATTTTATATAAGAACATTTTCTTTTTTTTTTTTTTTTTTTTAAGCAAATATACAAATATAACATGTAATGTTAAGCAAGTCTGTTGTTAGACTATAATGAAAAGTATTCTAATCACTTTTTTAATTTTGTTATTTGCTAGATTCTTTTTTTTCATTCTTTCTCCACCTCTGCTGCCAAACCTATGGCTTATGAACATATAAACACTGAATTGTGTCCTAGCATCACAGTTTATAATGTCTCTGTATACATGAATATGTGTGTTTGTAACAATGTGTGCTCAGTATTTACAGTTAGGTTGTAGCAGGGGGACACTGGCTCTTTATTTGTTCAGAGAGAGCACACACACACACACACACACACAGAGAGAGAGAGAGAGAGAGAGATAAAGGAGGTAGTAAAGGCAGCTATGGCCTCACACAGCATTCCAAAGGGAGATGTTTTCAATTCACTCATTATAGAGGGGTTGCACAGGGTCAAGTTCAATGCCAGGGAAAAAGAGTGGCTACACTGGGGGGAGCACCACCCACACACATACGCTCCCACACGCACACACATGCACATACACAAACACACACTCTGAACACATGCACATACACTCCCATGCAGTGAGCACAGCATGAGTAGAATTACTGCCAGCAGAGCTTGAGATTTTGGGTAAATACACCAAAATTAGCCTCATTGGGGTTTTTTGCATTTCAGCAGAGGAAGAAAAATGATAATGGAAATAAAAGAATCAAACCAAATGGATGGATGGAGGGATGGCAGAGGTCGGGATGGGCATTGGTTTGTTGGCGTGAGGAAACTGGCAGGGCAGTAAACATGTTGGGGTGTGTGTGTCTGTGTGTGTGTGCGTCTTTTTTACCCCTCATCTTCTTGTTTCTCTCAGAGAGTTGTTGACTTTATTCAGAGAAAGAGACTCAGTGACTCATGGGAACTGTGGTTATATATATATATATATATATGTGTGTGTGTGTGTGTGTGTGTGTGTGTGTGTGTGTGTGTATAGGGGCTCAGCAGCAATGCAGGATAGACAGAAAATGCAGAAGAATATGTCTGTGGTGACAGTGTCTGTTACATGGAGAAGGTAATGTCTACACCTCTGTTACTAAAGCATATGCGTTATATAGGTATAGCAAAGTTGTGTCTCAGTACATGCAAACATTAATAACTATTAAAGGTACTCTCATACAAATATCATTGCCATTTAAAATGCTGAGAACCACTGTAAAACAGCTCAAATTACCTTAGAGCATTTCTGTTTTAAAAAACATTCCTCAACATTTTTTCATCATCTTTGCAGATTAGTGATGCAGCAGTCACATTAAACTTGAAACAATAATCTTTTGTTCACCTCTGTTGAAATGGTCAGGTGCACCGCAGTAAATTCAGCAAATCAGAGAGCTGGTTGCCAGTTCACATCTGGCCAGTAGTTTGAAACCTCTGGTGTGAACAAATGAGACCATCGCAGAGAAGCCTTGACATTGTATTTTAATGTTCTAATCCATCAGCTCTGATTTGTGTGGATTTTTGTGGGAGAGCATTATTCTTTGATCATGAACCCCAGCACCCACAGATTGTTGCAGGTCACTCTCCATCTATCTTTCTTCTTATTCCATGTCTTCTCCCTACTGTACAAATCAATTAATGAAATATAAATAGAAGGGACCTTCTCAGAGAGGTTTAGTATTATTTCAAATGGCTTTATTTTTTTCTTCTCCCTACTAATCTGTTTGGTGTGATGTCTGTGTCAACTCCAGCACTAAATGTAGTGCATAAGTCCTGAGATCAGGCACAGTTTTTCTTCAACTTACCTATACACCATCCAGTGCGCACTGGGCATTTGACTTTCACATTAATCTGTGACAGAGACTATACTGCTCAGTTCCTTTTTCCTTTCTTTAACTCAAAAACAAACAGTATTAACCTATTGTTGAGAAATATTAGAACTTCAAATACTCACATTTCTTTTGCTTGTTTCATGTCATGTTACTCTGCTCTGCCCCGTATAACAGGTCAGCTACCCTGTGCACAGCCAGGGCCAAGGCCAGCCAGCAGGCTGGCAGCAGCAGTTGCTCTGGTGCTCTTTGACAAACCACTGTTGTTAGACCTCATTATAGCGACAGAGTTAACCGCAGATTTGTGGGTTAGTTTTTGGCCAACTACCAGCTTGTTTAGAAAATAGGATTTCTATCCTCTTGACAGCTGTTGTGAATCTCTCACCTGTAGTTGAAATACTGGCAATGTTCAGAAGCTATTGCTATTGGCTTTAATTGTGAAATTCAGACAAACAAAGCAGGTTTCTATTAAAAAGGATTCATAAATAAAGGTGAAACACTACGGTTTAAGCTTATGAAAATACCTTGACAATTTCCTGAGAGGATTTGTGCATGAGGTAACTGGGTCCACTGCTAAGGAGTGAGCCAAAATGTGCTTTACTCAGCCTCTGTCTGCTTTTCTAGATAGTTAATGGCCCATTTCCCTGCTCACTGCTGCACCCTCTTAATCAGAGACAGAACAAGACAGAAAAAACAGGAGTAATTAAAATGTCTCAACTTGTAGCTTAATTATCATTCAGCCAATGAATCTCTTTGTCAGTGCAACTCTTTTCTCCCAGTTCCCCCTTCTGCATAAAACAATAAAACCTCTGTTTAAAAAATGCAATTTGCTCTTTGTTAAGATTAGATTCTGTCTTTTTTGTTGTTATCTAAGTTGAAGTGTTAAATCAAATCAAAGACGCAGAGCACCCCTTCCCTTTTTCTTCCCCCTCTTTTACTTCAGACCCTACTCCCCTCCCCAAGATTCCCCTACACTGTAGCCATGGAAATGGGACTTTGGGGATGAAAGGAAACCATAATTTTGTGGCAGGATTAATTTGGAGACATGAGCGATGCCAAATGAAATCCCTGTCAAAACCTCTGCTGATTCTTTTCATCGCCTTCAGATCCCTGAGAAATCTGTTCCCCGTGGCGTTTATGATTTGACAGTCCAGTAGTTTTGGACTTAGTTCCCCCCTGATACCTCTGACATGTTGACATTAAGTGGTTTCTGAGACAGGCAGCACCCATATTTCAATCACCATTAAGCAGAGGATATTTGACATTAGTTTGGATGGAAAGATGTGCTGCTGACATACAGACATTGAAAGATACAACGGCAGGCAAACAACTGTAATTACATTAGAGGGAGAGCGGCAACCATTTCCTGGGAGTGTGAAGGTAAATATAGTCCACATCTGACCCTTAGATCTGTCAAAAAGAGGGGCTGATTGTTTACAGGTGTCCTTGTCGAATGTCCTTTTCTTTAGCTCAGTCTTCAACTGAAAGAACTTTGTACTCTCTTACTCTTACCACTTTTTTTACTTTGAACAAAAGGCAGAGCAACTGCCTTTAAACAAAGTAAAGCTAAACTAAACTAAATAAAACAAAACAGAAAAAGATAAGGATTATATTTCATCAGACACTGGATTTTGCTGTCAGCTTATGTTTTTTTTTTTTTTTTTTTTTTTTTTTTTTCCCCCCAATGTGGAGGTAACTTTTAATCCTCTGTTTAAACCATTCACTGGCACAATTACAAGACTTTTTTTTTATAAACCTGTAAATGGATGAGACCACAAGCATTAAGCCTTTGACAAAGATTGTGTTTTGGAGTTATCTGTTTGCACATGTAAACATATTAGCTGCTTTCAGAAACTTGGATAAACCTCAATTATGCTATATTCAATACAAATTAACCTACCAGGAAGAATACCAACACAAAAAAACTGAGAAGCCCCTATTATTAGTAACAATGTTACAGTCATGTATAGAGGGATATAAATGATTGTATCCCAAGTATGACCAAAACCAGGATAACCCTCAAAATTGGTAAATTAAGCATATAAACAAAGTGGGTTGCAGCTCTGCAGCAAAAAGGCCTGAGAGGAGCCTGGCCCTCTGAAGTTACACCTGGTGTCACAGCCTCCCCCACCTGTGATTCTTCACTCTCGCTCTCCTAGTGTCTCCTGTGTTTTGTTCCCCATTTATTGTCCTAGTGTCCCCCCCCCCCCCCCTCGTGTCTGTCTGTCTCCCTGTGTGTATGAGCAGAGGTGTGGCGCTCCTCCGGGTACCTTGCTCACCTGCTTCCAGTCACTCATCATTGTCTGCTTGAGAAGCCTGGCTCTCCACTCATGCTTCGCAAGATTGTTCCACCAGTCATTGTGGTATCAACTGTCTTGGTCGCTCAGCTTAGTGTTGAGTTATTATCTAGTGTCTTCAGTGTGACTAACACTTACCTCTGTAATCTGCTGTTGCCTGTGTTGCCGCCTGCCTCTGCTATTCACCTGCATATCACAGCATACACCTGCTGTTACCTTCACCACTGCTCATTGGCTATGTCCGCCTTCTCCCTCACCACGCCACCCACCTGTCTGTCAGTCGCAGTCTCTCCAGCTTCTCCCTCACCATGATGCCCAACTGCTTCAGTCAGCCAGTCTCATGGGCTTCCCAGCTTCAGCCATCTACTCACCTGAAGCCATCTCCAGTCTCCACCAGTACCCTCAACCATGCCATTCCACTGCAAACTGCTGGGCAGTCTCGGCCCCTCCTCTGCCGAGGTCCCCACCTGCTCCTTGCCATTGCCCAGCCTCATCAAGTTCCCCCTGCAATAAAGACCTACTTACGTGTCTAGCTAGTGTCTGTGTCTGCTCAGGAAGAGGTTCTGTCTACCAGAATGCAACACCTAACCTGCTAAAAAACACATAAAGTATGTGCTCATGATTAAGGTATAGAATAAAGTGCCAGCAAGCAACCTAAAAAGCATATCAACATTTATTTATTTATTTATTTATCTATTTTAAATATATATTTATATTTTTGTGGCACTACTGACAGAGTTTAGCACCTCATATTACTCATATAGAGTCATTGTTATCTTCAGGCCCACCCCATGTTACTGGTTTCTCTCACTTCTCTCAAGAAATGTGCAGTGCTGCTAAAAATGTTGCAAGGAGATGAAATAAATGCAGTTTTTCCAGCTGAGCAATTTTCATTTCACCTCCCTCCTCATCCCTCCCCAAGCCATTGACGCCCACAAATCACACCTTGCATGAACATGTCCACCTTCTTGTTTGTGTACTAGAGAGAATTAGCATGACTCTCCCTGTTTGCTCCATTCAAATTCAACCTGCATTTGTGCACACACACACATACACACACACATCACCCACACAGAGGAAACCCAAACACAGCAACCCATATCAACTGGGACTTTATTGAATCTCATATCTTCCGGATATACCTGCATACTACATGGCTTACTGCCTATCCACCTGAAATCCAACCAAACAAAGAAATATATTCCCTCAGTGGAACTCTCTCTTACCAGAGGCTTTGCAACCACCAGCTGAGCACCATTTAAGCAAACTTCCAATGTAGGAGCTCATATTCAATTTGAGACCTGGAGAAAACAAATCTAACATCTAGGTGGGGAAGCCATCACTATAAGAACTTTATGTGGTGGTTTAGCAGGGCAGCTGTGTGGATCCCTTTTTTTTCATCCCCTGAATCTCTGCTGTCTTGTCCAGTTGTGCTTTGCTATCAGAAGACAATTCTTCAGTGAGGTGAAAGTTTCTGCTATGCAGGTGAGAAAGTTACAGGTCAAAAATTTCCATGGAGAGTCAGTAAAGTTCCACTGCTGGGGGAAAGTGGGACTGGAGAATAAAAAGTTAGGGCTGTGGAAGAGGGTATGGTCAATTGACTGCTCACTGAGTCTTTCTCGAGTCTTTCTACAAGATAAGAGCAGCATCTCTCAGAAATGCTTTCCCCTTCTCCATCTCTAAACCAACATCCAGCCCTCCTTTATACACCCTCCTCCTAAACACAGATTAAAGATCTGCCTGTCAAAGGTGTGCCACCACCCCATCAGACAAGCCAACAACGTTCTTCTGATTTAACTTTCATACCTTTTAACAGACTTGCTGCAATACATTACGTATGATCCTGAAGGTCAGGACAAGATCACAAACAGGAAAACCACTACCCATAAACTCCTGTCAGCTCAGTCCTAAGAAACACTGCATACAGATGACGGATAGTCCATGTTTTGATTGCAAGACCAGAGTTTTCAACTGGACTTTTTTTGTCCTATAAGTGCACCCTGTCCATTGGTATAGAGTTGGTAGGGTGAAGGGGGATGTCCCTTTGAAATGATAAGTAGAGTCTTCCTACACTGAGGGACTGTCATTGAAGTCTTTGTTTGCTTGTCGGTGGCTCAGAGGCATCTGTGAACTTGAGGGTCGGCACAGAATAGAAATGACCATGTAACCTACTTCGAGGTCACCTAATGAAGGAAAATGTATTCATGTATTTTCCTGGTTGTATTAGTTCGTGCAATATGCTTCCCTTTGAAGCCCAAGGTTGCAGGTTCATTTTTGAAGTGGTTTTCAATCATGCCTTGGCATTGAAGTTTCCTTTGTGCTCAGAATCTGGGCCTCACAGGGCTACAGGTCATGTTCATTGTTGGAATATCTACATACTGTCCATAGCCTGTGAGATTTTTTCATTGCAGCTATATGTCATAGAGGGGTGATTTTTCAGTAATTTAAATACCCATACAGAAGGCTAGTCAGAAAAAACCCACAAACTTTAACAAGTGAATATTTCGGACAGGATGCATCAATGTAGGTCTTTTTTTTTTTTTGTCCAACCATCCATCCCCCAGGATACTGTGGTTCGTCCAGACCTGCTGCGGCACAGTTGCCTCAAGCAATTTTTTCCCTCCATCATCACCTGTATTAAACACTCTCACACACCCCATCCCCGCTGACATACCACCCCCAGGTACCTCGTCACATCCTGAACCCATTTCCCCACATTTTCGAGGCTCTTCCTAGCTGGACCCCCCAGTCGGATTCACAGCAGGGACCCCTCCAGCCCATCAGAGAAGTAATTCACACTCTGCCTCATTTGAGTTATTTACTCTATTACCACCCTGGCTGGCCCATTCCCTGTAGCTACCCACTGAGACCTGGAGCTCAGGCTGGGTACCCCGGCTTCCAGCAGGACTGGCAGTGCCCTCAAACAGCCCCTTCTACGGCATTATGATGGGCGCTGCCACCTCAATCTGCAGCTGACACAGTATGTGGGGGGTTGGGGACAAGATGAGTGTGGAGATTGCTCAGCTAGCTTGGAGTAGAGAGGTGTGGATGGTACATTGGTGTGTGTTCATGTGCATGCGTGTGTGTGTGTCAGGCATGTCCTCTCCCCATTGGTAGTCCTCTGTAAGTCATTATCACACCCAAAGCCTGCGCTTCTCTCAGATGACTTGATAGATTTACATGACTCTGTCTGGGGACCTGTGAAAAAGACAGGGTCCAGAGGAGAGATGAGAGAGAAGACTGCAACATCATCCTCTCCAAAATAAGAGGAGGGACAGCACAGTCACACCTTAATAAAAAAAGTCCTTTTTTTGGGAGTGTATGGCGCTCCTCGTACTTCACACAATAGGCACGAGTCTCTATCTCTGCCACTGTAGAATTGAAATAGCCTTTCTCATTAGAGATCCCCACAAGCTCATCTGCCAGTGTAAGAAATGAGTGATTTTGCCCATCTTTTTCATCTCATTTCAATCATGTCACTTTCTTTCACATATTACTACTAAGGATTATTCTGGCGTTTATGACTTTACTTGCCTGTAATGCATTGTCTTCAGTGGCTCACCAGGTCCCAGAAAAAGGGCATAGTTAATTGGTGGGAACTTTTATGGTGCTATTATGATTCTATTGCAGTTAGCAAGAAGTAATTTGCAGCCTGTGAGGTTAGATACCACAAGACTTACGCTTGATTTTGTCAGCCATCTTTATGTCAAGATAACTTATGATATGCATGCTACTGGGAACTAATGGTGATATGACACTCAGGATACTTATCACTTTCCACATACATACAAAACAAATTGTACAGACACAAAAGAAATAACACAGTTTATGCAAATCACTTCATTTGCCCCAGCTCCCTCACACAGAGACATATAAAAAAACATAGACTTTGACCCTGGTCAGTTTGAGCGGACAGTCTTTGACTGAGATAAAAGTCAGATACATGAGTAGGAAAACATGAGTCCTCTGAGGAGGAAGAAGAAGATATAAGAGCAGTAATGAGAATCTATCTTAATTACACACTGAAGCTGTAGAAAGTCAGCTTTCCAAGTAACAAGTTGCTTTTATTACATAAAGCGTAACTGGCCCCTGCAGTGAGTGACTGTAGTGAGTGAGAGAGTGAGAGAATGTGTGTGTGTGTGTGTGTGTGTGTTGTAGCCTTGGATATTGACACTTATTCTTAGCCTTAGTCTTTATATTTGGAAATTATATCAAGTTTTCTACAGCTTCTTCTTATGTTCTAGTTGCGTGATAAAAATGTTCACATTTCAGATTGAATATCCCTCTTAATTAATATGTGTTTCTGATTATGTGGCTTGTAAGGTAGCAGTTAACAAAGTGCTTCTTTCACTTGTAGCTGAACACCCCAGTATTAACCAAAGATAGGTGATAACCAGCTTCGTGACACTAGTTATCCATGATCGCCAGTGTTAGTTTTACTGATCTAAGTAGCCCAAAGAGAGACAGAGACCTCAGGAAAACTGCTAGCTAGCATGATGAAGTTCAATAGAACACACAATATGCTGCCAGTAATATTGTTTGAGTAATACAATATCTTGGTTGCATCCCATTCAAGCTGGGATGGGACATGCCTCACCAGATTTTTGATATATGCATTTTTATAATTGTTTTAAAAATTGTTTTATTTTATCTTATTACTATTTTTTTTAAATAAAATGTGATTATGGCCATTTTATATTATTTTATATTTAGAAAACCAAATCAAGGCCCAAGATATCTTTAATTTCCCCGTGACCCTGGGTTAACTGTTTTCATAGGCTAAACTAGTTAACTTGCCCATTACAACGAAGTATTTGTTATGGGACACCAATGACAGTAACAGATTCAGTCTAATATATTTGTTTTTTAGTCATATTCATGCTACTCCATTTGGAACTAGCACTTCTTGTGGTATCTGTATATGTGTGTGTGTGTGTGTGTGCATATACGTGTGTGCACGTATGTGGCCGGGGTGTGTCAGAGCATCTTCAGAGTGTTACAATTGGTGTTTGTCCTCTTGTCTCTCCAACTCTCTTTGGTCGAGATGCGGCAGCAGGTGTTGATGCTGCTGTTATTCAGTGTTGCTCACACCATTTAAAAAGTGAGGACACACTCAGCTGTTTTGCATATGTTGAGGCTGTGGGGTCTCGGTGAACTTGGGTCTGTCTTGGTGGGATTTGATCATTGACACATCAAATTGGCTTCCTGACAGTTTCTTTCACTCTCTTTTTCTTTTTTTAAAACTGGTACTATTGCATATTTCTACATTAAAATTGACCATTTACTTCATTCATTACATATCATGTGAGATAAAATGAATATATATATATATATATATATATACTACATATATATTATATGTGTGTGTGTGTGTGTGTGTGTGTGTGCGTGTGTGCGCGTGTTTTAATGTGACTTTTTTTGTTGTTATTACATTTTCAAAGTGAAACATTCTTTGCTGCTATGCTGTGGGATACTAGTCACCTGCCTAGGCTTTGTAGTCATGTGGCTAGAAGTGAGGGGAAGGACTTAAGCATCCTGTCTTAAATTACTTAAATTACTTACAGTACTGTTGTTGGTGCACAGAGTGAAACTCTATTTTTTATTCTTTATTCATTTAAAATACACAAAAAACCCAAAACAATTAGATATATATGTGAGGAATCAAAAAAAAAAAATGTAACAAAATAAACATTTTTTAGGTTTTTTATGGGCCACCCCTCTGCCTGAGGGGTTAGGAAACCAGCCATGAACCACCATGAACAAAGCAGTTCAGTCTGTCACAAATCTCTCTCCTTCATTTTCTGTCATCTCTTCACTATAATAATATGAAGACAAAAAAACAAAACAAATCAAAGAAAAAATAAAATCCCATTGTCTAAGTTCACATTTTAAATAAAACAGCTGTCCAAAACCCAAAGATATTTAGTTTTCAGAGGACTATGAAAACCACAAAATCTTCTAATTTAAGAAGATGCGACTGAAGAATTTTTGGCATATTTGCATTAAAATGATTTAAACAATAATCAAATTTGTTGCCAACTGTCATTCACCTAGTTAGGAATTCATTTTCACAGTAGACATTTTGACTTGTCATAGCAGGAAAAGCACAGGTGAAACAAATATGGCTGATGACGGCTCAGTTCCATTAAATACCTCAATAAGCCATGCCAGTATACCAATACAATAGGAGGACTTGGAAGTAGCTAATCTAGGTTTAATGCAGTCATATTTTATGTTATTAATACCACCCGTTTCTTTTTGTGTTACAGTATGACATGCCAACATGCCTATGCCTATGTCTGTGCCATGCCTAGAAGACAATGTAATAGCCATTGTTTATACATTATTATATTGTTTATATTTTATTTATTTTCAGATGAATGCAATGTAATGTATGGGTGTATCCCACTGTCTCTTGCTCCCACCTCCTAGAGGTGCTTCCTCCTCCCTTTTTAAAACAGATTGAATACATTCAACCACTCCCCTCACTATCTCTCCACTGAAACTCATATGAGACCACCCCTCATCCTTCCCTTTATTATCCATTCTTTTCACCCGTCTTTTTTTCTTGCAGCTCCTCATCCTTACTTCCTCTCCTTCCGTTCTGTCTGGCACCTCAAGCACTGCTAAGCCTTCAAACAGTGTCAAAACATACGGAGCTGGAACACTGGCTCTGCTGTCTTTAGGTGGTGACATTCACAGACACACACACACACACACACACAGTCATGCAGAAGCAAATGTGCACAAATTCAGCTATTCACACCATAAATATACACTTGTTTATGCACACACATACACTCACACGAAGGCACACATGCAAATGCAAGTTCAGGCTCATATGAGTATGGTCTGTCACACACACACACACACACACACACAAACACATACACGCTGCAGAGCAGCAGAACATCTGTCACATGTGTTTGCATTATGGCATGGAGACAGATATGACACAAACCAACCCCTTACCAAAAACACAGTTACACACATACACACATGGTGATACTGTGAGTTATTGACTCAGACAAGTCAAAGCCTTCCAAAGTTGGTGTGTGTGTGTGTGTGTGTGTGTGTGTGTGAGAGAGAGAGAGTGAGTGAGTGAGTGTGTGTAATAATCCATTGGTTCTGTTCTGTGCTGATTCTGGGCGCTAAGCCCTGCCACAATTATTCAAATCCAGGCTTTTAGTTGCAGCACACCTCTCTCCATGGGCCTATGAGCCGGTAATCTTGCCTTTGGCCCTGCATTTCAAATGGCCTTAACTCCCATAAGGAATGCATATGAAGAGGAGCCACTAGTGGCTTAATCCGTGCTGTTTAAGTTGCTGAAACGTACACCTGTCACGCCGTCTCGCACTGGAGCTTGTGGCTACTGATAGCCGGGCTGTAAATCCAAAGGCATGTAGCTTTTTATCCCTTTTTTTAAAAAAAAATATTATCATGTGGTTTTGCGGGGGAGGTGTGGGGTGTAGTGCTAGAGAAGACCCCCTCCTATCCTTGAAAAAAAATATTTTTTTCTCCCTATTTCTGACTCTTTATCTCTTTCTGACTCACTTTGTTTCCATCATTCCCTTTTATCTTATTTCTCTCTTTAATACTGCCATGGCCACTCTCTTCTTTTTTGTTATGCTGTTAAGTCAGAGTATCTTTTACATGAAAACAATATATAAACCAAAATCACCTCTATTTTATTGCATTAAATTAACTGAAGATTCTCAATCATTGAGGTCATTGTCTTTCTGAGTACAATTGGACTTGTTTGAGGTTCTTGCAGTAGAGATGTAACAGGCGTGATCTGAGAGAATGAAAGGTATCATCTCCACCTCAAGGCCCCAGCTACCTATTACAGCTAAAAAGGAGCAGAATACTCATTGCTTGGCCAACACACAGACAGACACACATACCAACTCACAAACTCTCAGTATCTGTTGTAGGGACAGCGATCAGCTCAGGACAGCTGCACAGCAGCCTCAGGTAAGACAGAAACTCCCAGTCTTATGCAAGGGCCCAGCATGTACTTGACATCTGTCGACACAAACGCACACACACACACACACACACACACACATACAGCGGACACACAGTCTTTGAACTTTTTTTTTCTTGGCTAGACAACTTTGCAACTTGGTACAAATCTCCCAAACTCTCATAAGCCCCGATAAGAACATGTGGTGCCCAGAGGCAGGGGAGTTCTCACAAAAGCTGAGGGCAAACACACCAACACACACACACACACACACACACACACACACACACACACAGTCATCCTCCCAGCAGTCTTCAGCTGGCATGTGTAAGGCCCATTGGCTTCTGGCTGCCAGGCTGTCTGGGCCTGGACTTTTACCCAGAAGAGGGACACAGCCAGCAGGCTGATGCTCTACCCGTGGCCCTGGCCTGAAATAAGGCCTTCAGAGGTTTAGTCCCTTCAGTGTGTCTGTTTATGTGTGTGTGTTTAATATCACTGTATGTGTTGGCAGTAATGTGTTGGCCATCTGGTTATCTGGCCCCTCTAGGACCACACATAGCATTACAGTAGCATTACAGTTGCCACAGCTATTTACAGGCCCACACACTTGCAGGGACACAGGCACACAGATAGAGTACGACCACAGCAGCCACCCATATAGGTATACTCACACACATGCAGAGGCTATGAGACATACTTAGAAACATACATACACAAGCAGAGACCAACTTCACTCATGTAAAACAGAGACATGGAAAAAGGAGGCAAACAACACACATGGGCAAAGGATTCTAAAGCTGGATTTATACTCAATGCAAGGGGTTAACAGGAGTCCCACCATAAGCACCTACAGCGTAGGTTTTGATTTATAGTTGAGTGTCGGATTTTGCCCGTTGATATCACCCCCGCAACACTAGAAGCATGTATTATCAGGCTGTATCATGCTTTATAATCCCCCACAGTAACTGTGTTTACATTCTTTCATTTACTTGTGTGATTCAGCACAGTGGTGACCTACACACACAGATTTATAGAACTAGAGTTACATCCAGGTAACTTATAACATTTTGTTATCGTGTTATTACTGAATAGGAGACTACTGTCGCACAGTCGCTATATCTACATTCATTTATTCATGCAGAGTTGCGATTGCGGTGAGCAGAGGGTTTGCAGCATAATCACTTTGTTAGATGTTACTGGAAAGGAAAAGACTACTGACTCTCTATATAACTTCCGCAACGTTGTCTTTGCTCTCAACAAACTCCACTGGCATCAGAAACATGTCAGGAAAAACACAAGCAGCCAGTCACAGGTGCACATCAGCTACACAATAGCCTATGGTTTAACCTTTGAGCCTAGGCACATAACTGCCATCAGCTATGGCTATGGCACACTCATAAATAGGCCTTAAATTGAATGGCACACACATAGAAACACACACACACACACACACTCCTTAACACAGAAGTATACACACACGTACACAGATGCAGGCAGAGAGACTCTCATCGTCTAACTCTGCTGCCCTACATTCTGGTGGCTTCATTGTCCATAATCTTAAGAAATTTATGAAAATGTGATGTGCTGTTTGTGCTGCTATGTGATCCATAGCCACCTAATGTTCCCTGCCACCTGCTTGGTGTTTGGAGTCGGGGTCTTAATGCGATGGTGTGGGCGGCACTGGACAGACTGAGAGCAGAACAGCCAGTGACTCATCGGGCTTCAAAAATGCCAATGCAGAGAAATAATTGAAAATAAGAGGCCTTTATGTAGGGTGAATGTAGCTAATAAGCAGTAAGTAATTGTGTATGATTTGCTCACCTGGTATGCAAACCTTCTTTTGTTCCACTTCACGGCTCTCTGCTACTTGCATTTTTCTTTTCTTTTGTTACTTGAAAGTAATGCATTTGTGTGTGTGTGTGTGTGTGTGTGTGTGTGTGCTTAGGGGGAATGGGACTGTACGAGTTAGTTTGGCACTAGACAACAGGGTGGAAGGTTGTACAACTACTCACTCATTTCTTCTCGAGTTCTTAGCACCGCATTGCTTCTCTAGGTGCACTTGTTTCTTACCAGACTCATGGTTACTTAGGATTTTTTTGATTTCAAAATGACCACTTCCCCGAATGGAGGCCATCTAACTCAAGGTGGGAATACCATTCAGAATGGTACTAGAACTAGAATTTCTCATTCATTTCTGTAGTCTTTGATATCCACTCTGCATTATTTAACTTCTTTAATCCTTTTTTGTTTGTTTGCTTTCTTTTTTCCCCACGTTTTTTCTTTCTGCAGTTTAAAATTCCAAGAAACAAGAATAATATTGATGGTATGATATGAAGCCGGATCATTCAACTCACATCAGTTAAATAGCTTTTGATGCAACACAAGAATGTAAAGCTATATTCATTTATTTTTGACCATCAGGGGGCAGAAACACAGTCATAATTAAATCATCTTGTAAGTTCTTATGGCTAATGTGCAAGCGTTTCAGCAAACAATTATTTACTTGCGCATCCAGCAGACACATTAATAAATTTAATTGTGTGCTTCTACTGCAGGAACTTTCCCAGGGGACCAAGAACCTTTTGAGCAACTAAAAAAGTAAAAGGCAAGGATATTCCACATGTATTTATATAGAGAAAAGTTTCCAAACATGAATGAATATTGAATCAATTTTTCCTCTTGAAATCAGTAACTGATTATATATTTGAGATAAGTGACTAAACTTAAATAACTGCCTCAGAAGTTTGATTCTATTTTCCCAATAACGTTCTGTCCAGGAAGACTTCATAGGAAATTATTATGAAATGAGTAGTTTGTTACAGATACTGTTCAAACTTTGTAATACTTTTGATTAACCATAATGCAAATAAAAAATATTTATTATAAATCACATAATTGTCAGGTGTAATAATAGGCAGAATACAGAATAACTGCTACCTACAGAGCTTTTGATTATCACACAGCCTTCACAAGTAGATGATGTTTATACAGCTGTCATGGAAGTGTGAATGTTCCAATTTTCCATTATTTTGAGGACTCTTAGGCCTTTTTGTCCATGTTGGCATAAAAGTTGAGCTTTCACACATGCTTATTCTTGAAGCGTATGTGGACCTGGAGTGGAGATTGTTTTGTCAACTGTTGTCTGTTTCCAAGTTCAAGAGTAAACTGTCAAGCTCAACAAGTAGGTGCTGTTTCAACTAGTGCATAATTCAGTGGTGAAACTCCGTCTCAAATATGAAAAATGAAAAATACATTCAAATCACTTTAATGTGGTTGTTGGGGTTGTTACAGCTGATAGTTATATGTACAAATGGAGGTCATTTTCTAGTCCAGTTGTAGTCATCTCCCTGTACAATAATACCATACCATAGAATTAACATCATGATAGAGCAATCACATAATGACTGAGCATCCAAGTAATTGGATATTCTTTCTTCCCAGGGGTGAACATCCATTTTATTAGAGGAGTTATGTGGACTGATCGCGTAATAATAGCCTGACCAAAAGAATCAACACACAAAATGAAACATCTTATGCTTCTCTGGTATCCCTGAAAGCCAACAGTATAAAACCAAGGGCATATCGATTTTCAGGTATGTGATATCCTATGAGTCCACTGTATATTCCTTGGCCCATAGCTGTGAAATGTTTACCAGTTCCATATACACTGGAGACTGGAAACATGCCAGCTAAGGGAAGAGAAGAAATACCAGTAGCCTTGTCAAAATTCATGAATCTCAAAATTTGCAAGGAAATGCATGATGGGTAGCTTTGCAGTTAAAGACCATCATATAAATTAAATTATTAAGTTACCTAAGGTAAAGTAGTCTAAATTAAAACACAGCAAAAGCGGGAAGGCCAACTTTCAGTTGTTAGAGGCTGTAAATTTCATTACTCCCGTTAAATACAAAAGTGCTGGATAGAACACACACACACAAACAAATCTACATCATCTCCTATTTCACACCTGCCTGCAAATCAGGCTTCTTAAGTGGAATAGTTTATATAGATGAGGATTAAATAAAAATGGTTGGTACAACATAGCTAATAAGCTATGTTAGGTTCCTCTGTTTTGGCCTCTTTGACTTACCACTCTAATCAATGCTAATTAGACTACGCACATTGTAGTGGCCACATATTGGCCTTGGCATGGCCTAGAGGCAGGACCATAGCCACCATTGACGACACATATGTCCTTGTTAAAATTTACAGAAGGTATCTCGGCAATTAAATAGATAAGTAAATACAGAAAAATCCAAGTAATTAAAAAATTGAAAAAAAAAAGAAAAGACCTTGTGACCTCAGTTTTTCTAAAATCCTGGCAACAGGAAAATTAATAGAGTGCCCTCTCTATGTCATGGTGAGCTTCCTACGCAATTGTTCATATACGAACACTGGCACATCCGTTTTCCAGCCATTGTATAAAAAATGATTAAAAAAAAAAAATAAATAAAAAAAAAAAAATATATATATATATATATATATATATATATATATATATATATATATATATATATTGTTCAGATTTTTTTTGTCTGGAGTAAATGTGACATTTTCTCATGGTCTAGATCATCCAGCCCTATAACAGCAGCCTTGTCACTTATGGTAAAATGACTAAAATTAGCGAAGACTATGGTTACATGTGTGTTTGAAAAATTACTACCACCTTCTTTCTTTCAAAATTAGAGAGCCAGTAGGATTTGTGCTTTTTACTCCTCCCCCACAGTCATCATTACACACCCACCCACACACACATGAACACACTCTCACACACTTCTATGTCCATACTATTATCCATTTTTCACGTCCAATTGCTCTGTTATGGTAATCGTCGAAGGCACGCCATGGGCTGATTACTCACAGCTGACTTCAGAAGCGTCTCCCTCCTCTCTCCTGCCATTCTCCTGCTGGCTTTTAATGCACTATTAACCCATTCCTGCTTATTAATTCCTTCCCAGTCATTGCGAGGCATCCACTCCATGATATCTGTCATCATTCCATGCCTATTAGCTCCTCGGCCAACAGTTGCTTCTAGCGTACCACCACACTTCTTCCTCCCTCCCTTCTTCCTCCCCTAAGTCTGTTTAAGGGAGTGTAATTGCTGTGGGGGGGCTCAGTAAGTAGGAATGTAAGATACTGCCACTATGAGGCCGAGCTGCAATTGTATTCCTGTTGCTCTTGTGTGATTAGGGCTTCTGTGACGATTCATAGTACTTGTGCTCTCTGTACTGGTTACAATTATGGTTGTTACAATTAGGTGATGATTTCTGCAAGGTTGTTGTCATTCAGTCATCATCTGGACAGAGCTACTGTTGTGCTTTAAGTGTAGTTTGCTTGCTGTCTGTGTTGTGGTAGGTTTTCAACTGTCTTTTCCAAATATATAGTAAAATGTCTAGAATATGTCACACTATACTCTATAGCACTGAATATATCACTAAGACATAATTGGTTTTAAAAAT
Source organism: Lates calcarifer (assembly GCF_001640805.2). NCBI lineage: Eukaryota > Metazoa > Chordata > Actinopteri > Centropomidae > Lates > Lates calcarifer. The sequence goes on along the minus strand of NC_066848.1, from coordinate 24,413,399 downwards.
AGTCTGCATAATATGATCAACTGACTAACTTCTAGAATGTCTGACATTTTTCTAACTTTGTTTTTGAGTATAACTCTTTTGATAAACACATTGTCAGTGATCAACCTTTCAACAAGTTTTAGTCAGGTCTAGTGCTTTCCATGGTGGACTGCTGCTGTCAAATATCTGTCTGTTTGGGCCTTTCCTGGACAGGGATCCTCTTGGAGTACTTTGTGTTCCCCTGCTATAAATCCTAATGGAGGGCTCTTGGATAAAGAACAGGAATATTCCTCACAGTGGATCTTGGCAGTCAGTTCTGGAACCGATGCTTGTGTCAGGGCCTATGGTTTTGGACCGTCCTGAGACATATGGAGGAATGCTGGAATCACACAAAGCCCTTTAGCTCAACGGGCTCAACCGCACATCATCTCAGGTTTCTTTAAGACCACATTAAAGCAGAGCGGTAGCGCCAAGTGTGGTCTTTTTGATGGAACTTTTACTGATTTTTATGCAGGCTGGTTGCACATGACTACTAAGCCATCAATCAATCAAAAGCAGTGTTTTTTCTACATTTTTTTCACACAAATGTTGGTCCCAAGGCAAACTTGACCACTAGTGGCCCAGAAGTGCCAAAGCAATGAGAAACTAAATTATAAGGACAGCTGTTGCTGCAGATGATCTAAGACAAGGGTAAGCAATCTACAGCCTGGATGTTGTGTTGATATTATAGGGTCGTGCAGTTTACACAATCCAGTTGTGGCTAAAACCAAGAAAACACTATAAGACTACATCTCAGATAAGTCTAATATAGCTTTCAGAGCTCCACAACAGCTACTAAAAATACCCTGTTTTGCTTGCCATAAAAAAAAAGAAATATTACCAAAAAATTCAAACTCAATCTCTACTCACTACCTCAAAACTTTTTAAACTTAATTTTCCTTTATGTATTTGTCTGCATTTCACTTTTAACGTTACCATCTATAAACACTGACAAGTTACCATCTCCCCCCACCTGTTATCATATGACTGAGTTCCATAGTGTGACAAGTTTCATAGACACTGATAACTGAGCTCTCTCTATGAAAACTGAACAAACTCCATCCAGTAATAATAGACTTTGAAATGCAGGTGAAAACTCTGACAAATAAAAGTTTGTAAATGTACCTTGCTTTAAGAGTTTTTGGGCAGCTTTATTTACGATAAGGTACAAGATAATACTACATAAAAGTTACTTGATTTTGACACAGGACCTGTCCGTAAAATACAGCCAGAAGACTAGGTAATGAATGCTTTGTGCTTTAGCTGTGCAAATTCCCTTGCCAATCTGTAATTAATCATATCACCAACCCCAGATGAAATGTAGTGTGCCCAGGACTGGGACACAGGAAAGTTACTGACTTTGTTTGGATAATAATACAGCTTGAGAGAAATTTAAATCACACCTACTTTCTCAGTTCCACACTCCTGGTCAGTCATTGTGAGAAGTAAGTATTGTTGGTTTGTCATTTTTGGAATTTCATCCATCATTTCACTGTCTTAGCTTCAAGCAATGCAAAATCTTCTTGGAATCAAAACTGACTGTGTTGTGACTGACTGTGATCCCTGGACTAACCCAGCACTTTACTACTGACAGCAGAGTTTTTAAAGAGTGAAGTACATCTGTACCATAATTGCTGACAGTATTTAAGCCCCATTACAACGAGACTCTGCCTGCTCTGACACAGGTGAACACCATCCATTGTCTTATGTCCCAGTTCCCCTTTTAACTTTCCATCTTATTCAATACCAGCCCCAACGATTTGGCATTCACACCAATTTGCCATTCACAACTCTGCTAATAACTCTGGCTTTTTATTGCATTAGCGATTCACCACCCCGCTGTGGAAGTCATAGCCTGGCTGTCCTCTCGCTAACATGCTAGCCCCTTTTGATTTCTAGTTGCATATATCAACCTGCAATTACAGGACTTGGTCTGGAAACTGTCAAGCATGACTGCAGAGGTATTGGAGTTATTGCAATTACACTCAGGTAATTGAGCTGCCATGGGTGAAGATGTAAAATGCTGTGTCTATAGTGGGAGTCCATGTTGCCTCTGTCTCATTCCATTTCACTCATTTTCTCAGCACTGTGAAATGCTGCTTTTTCTCCAATAAACCAGTAAACTGTAAAACAATATGCAATCTGATATTTCTTTCTGCAATGAGTTGCTGTTAGATACATCGTAATAATGCAGTACATTATGAAAAAGCTAGCTATTTTGTTTTTGTTTTTGTTTTGTCTATATTTTGATGGTCATTATTTTTATTTTTTTTCTAATTGTTTTTATTTTTTTGACTTTTTATATGTATCTGTCATTCTAGAGCTGCTAAATAGTATTTCATTGTTTTGGAACATTGACAATAAAGACTATTCTATTCTAATCAATATTACTACTACAGCATGATGATTGTTGACTGACCAAAATGTAAAGAAATATAGGCCTCAGGGAGTCTGTCACTGTCTCTACGGCAACACTTGTTTCAGACAAAGCATGATGCAAATTCTGGAAAACAATAGGCAAAATTCAAAATTAGCTTTTTTTCTTAGTTTTTCAATAAGTACATTGTTTGACATTTCAATGGCACATAGTGTCTAATCAGCATTGGAACACTGACATTCACTTTAATCTATTGTATAAACAATTATATATGGTGTCTTGAAAACCTGTACCTGTGTACCTGGATGTACAGGCAAACATTTCACATTTTCAAATTGTATGAACCTTTTCTCTCATTACTATTGTTGTAGGGCATGTATAGTACCACTCACATTCTGAATAGTCTTAATCTGAAAGGAACAATATATGACATGTAATGACTGTACCTGTCATATGTCTGTAGATAAAGGGAGAGAAAAACAAGCAAAAACAAAAAAGGTTTCAAAGGGTTAAGCCATGGGTGGATAGATTTAATATGTGTCAACCCGTTGAAAGCATTTATACAAATTTTTTGCAGAGTTCCACATCTATTTTGGGTGTACTCACATGAACTTCCAACTTGTACTGTTCCATATCCTCTCAATTGAACCACAGTGTGAGAGAAAAAGTTACTTAGCTCAGTTCTTTCCCAGTGAGGCTATCACTACTGTAGAGTCCTCCTGTCAGCTGGCTTCTGTCAACTTCCCTCTCTCCACTTCTCTGCCTTTCTCACACTCTCACTCTCTTTTTCCACTCCCTGTATGAACCCAGCTTTATCTCATCTGTGCATCTGTCTGGCTATCTCCCTCTCTGCCTCTCTCTCCCCTTCTCTGTCCTCCTATGTGTGTCGTTCAGTCTGTCTATATACACTGACCCTGTCCTCATTACCGTCACAACACTGCAGCAGCTGGTTGCCTGGGTCACAGCCACCATTGTCGATACCTCACTCGTCCCACTCTTACCCACTTAACGTAGTGAGGTGGAGAATGAGAGAGAGATAGATACTGTAGAGAGGAAACTAGGAGGAAAGAGGATTAAGTAAAAAAGAGAGGGAAGGTGAAGATGAAAGAAGACGAAAGAAAATGATAATCTGAGAAATTATAAAGTTCTTCAAAGATTTCCTTCAGTGTTGGTTTAACATAGCAACATATTTGACATCTTCATGTCACAAGTGTTTCTAGTATTCTCTATACTGACTCAACACAAAGTAAGCTTCGCTGTTGTCTCTGGTAGGTCTTTTGGGCAAATCCTCTGGTGGCCACAGGGGGCCACCAAGTTAAAATGAAACTTCATCAGCCAAATATTTAAGTGAACAGGTGTTTCCAGCTCCAAATCTCTGTGATTGACAAGTGAGTTCCAGTAAATGCACAGCAAAAACTACAGTGAATGATTCTCTGAGCATGATTTGAGCATGTCTCAGAATAATAGTTTGAGTTTTGCTGGTTTGGCACATTCCTATGGTGTGAAATTATTATGAAAATAAAAATAATTAATTAACAGTTTTAATGATTTCACAAATTATTGTATTAGTTGTATATGTTACACAATTTATTGATACAATTTATTCCATAATTATTTATTTTACTATTAGTTATTTATTTATTTGATATTGACCATTTAAGATGCCATTGTATGTCAGTATGTCAATATTATACTTTGTGTTACCAGGTGCAGAAAAACTAAACAACCAGTCAAAGACTCTGTATGTATGTCAGGGCAAACTATTCTATCTTTATTTCCAGATCCAGGGCACTAAGAACTAAGTTTATATATATGATTTATATATGGTGTGGTTCACTATACATTGCAGTTCATCAAGTTGACTACAATTGGCTTTTACTACAGGTCATGCTACTATATGTATCTTTGTGTACCAGCACACAGAGAATACGTGAGGTATAGTATTTTTTAAATAAACCACACCAAACAAGAGGATAACTCAAAATGAAATGATTTGACAGCTAGAGGGCATTCATCACACATTTTGAAGGAAACATAATTGCAACTGTTTGCGTTTTCTATTAAAGTGTGTTGTTTATTTACGCATTTGGAAAGTCAGTAAAATATTCACAGAAAACGTATTTGTTTTCTGCCCAAATGTCCAGTCCACCAGTGAGTAAGGGAAGGGAACGTTCATGGTCCAAGATTTTTCCCTAACCTCAACCAAAGTGATTTTGTTTTCTGAACCGAAACACAGATGGAACTTTGGATGCAAACTCTGCTCTCTGGGGTGACAGTTGTGCTGTGCATGCCTGCCATCCACTCCATCTACCTCCTGGCGACCCTGCTGTCATTAATAAATGTAGCGCTTCATTCATCAAAGCACAGAGCTCATCAAGTAACATTGCCTCTGAACATAATACAGCCAACGATTACGTTGTCACCACGAAGTAACTGGGAAAACATTGTATGAACATAATTTCTGGGAGACAGGGTTTGCTATGGGGATACAACTCAACCTGTGAAAACACTTGTATAAAGTAATGTCCTGTGTGGCTCTAGAAGAGCTTTATCTACTTTATTAAAACAGCCCTGGTGATGATGCCATCAGCCTGGGCTTGGAGGCCACAAGTGCATAAGGTGTGTGTTACAAACTGGACAGGTGTAGTTTGGAAGGCATAGGTGTTAACCAGACAGGGAGGTTTGAAAGACACATCATATTATATGTATGGAAAGAGTGATAATCAGTGTTTTAGGAGCTTCACCAATAAAAGTGTGTATAAGTCAGTAGATTCCAGCATCTACTGCTTCAATTTTGAACAAAAAAAAAAAAAGTATCTGTCTCTTTCACACAGATATTGAATACAAAGACAAGATACTAACTTACAAGAGAGCATCATTACACCACACTAAAGGAATGTCGTAAAACACAGTTACCAGGTGTTTATTAGAGGTTGTTAGTAGTAGCTACAACATCTCACCAATGATGTGATTGGGTCACCTGCATTAATTCCAGGGTCAGCTGCCTGTCATAAATTACTGCTGTAGTTAGAACCTGCTTTATTATGCAGGATGTATAGGCTGGTTCTAAATCAGTTCCAGAATGTTTCAGTACCATCAATAATAATAATAATAATAATAATAATAATAATAATAATATGATGTGTCAAAAGTTATTCTACATGTATGGGTTTTGGTCATATACAAATACTGTGTACATCCGGTAACACCACTGTAGTACCATGGGAAACCCCTCTATCATGGTACCAAAGCCAGATAAACAAAGCCATTTTTGGTTCTCTGTAGAATCATCTTTGTTAAGAGTGTAGGCATCAAGTGAACAATAATAAAAGAACAACATAGAAAGAGAAAGACAGCAAGAGAGCAGACAAACAAGGTAAGGTTGTAGCAAAGGATGGTGAGATAGTGACTGCGTGTGTTTGTGTAAAAGAGAGTGGGGCAGAAAGAGGGGAGAGGGGTGCTGGTCGAGCTTAGCCAATCCTGTGCGTGGCACTCTCATCTGAATTAAGCTGTGCAAAACAGGCCCCAGGGCTTGGTTGCTAAGCAGTGAGATGGGCTTGCCGATTTCCACAGAGACCTCAGTGGCGAGAGCCTCTCTGATGGCCTGAACCAGACACCCCATAATAATGAGCAGCGCCACGGCAACAATAGAGACCCCAAATAACGGGGTGCACACTGCTCGTTTGCTGTAACGAGGGGAATTATGCATGTTATGCAGGATAATTCAATTGTACTGCTTTACCTCATGTTGCGATACTGACAGTGACCTCCCAAATATGCCATATGGAGCATGTTATCTCAGTCTTTAGGCTCTTTATTTTTTAGCCAAAGAAATATCCAGTGAAATGTTTCTTTATGCCAGTATTTAGTAAGCTACTCAGCAAGGGATACCACGTTCAGTTCCTCTTCCTCTCTTTTTGCTTCTCTAGCTGAGGGGGGCGCATTTCTAGCTATTTTGTAATTTGTAGCCATAGAGACATGTTGGTAAACTTGGTAACCGTGGCAGCAGGGATTCTATTTGTTTCCCTGAGAGCTCTCGAGGTCCGCTCGTAAGGGCATTTTCCTGAGGTCTTTTTTTTTTCTTCTTCTTTCGAGGGGAGTATGGCTGGGGGAGGAATTGTGGGTGACCTTTTAGATTTTAGAGAGTGGAGAAAGCTAAACAAGCCAAAGTCTGTTTGCCTGTCAACAAACACTTAAAGGTCTCAGGAGAAGTTGGGAGCCTCCAGGGGTCAGGGAATGCTATTCATCTGGAGTGTAGGCAAGCACGACCAAGGATGCTTCAACAGGGCACGTAAACAAGGACAAATGCCTAGCCATTCTCGTAATAATCTGCAGACACTGACTGGGGCACTGTATGGGACTGCATGTTAAAGGTTAAGTGAAACATATGAATAATTATGTGCTGTCTCACTGATTCCCTTGTTTGTAGGTGCAGAAACATTCGCAAATGTTAGCGGTGGCATTGTAGATGCATTTGTAGATGCAGCAGTAAAGTCAGTATCTTTGTGTGTGCGTATTGCTTGTGTTGTATTTGCATGCATGAGAGATGAGATGACTGACAGGGTTGCTGTGACATTTTTGGTGTGATTGTAATAATTTTCTTTCATCTGATTAACATGAATTTGGACATTGCTGCCTAGAGGTGAACAAAAATGTCATAACTGAATCATTTTTGCCTTATTTTAGCTCACTCTTTGTTTCCTTTATTCTTCTGTTATCATTTGTATCAGTTGATGTTAAAACGAGAATTATAGATCATCACATTAAATTTCACTCACTTCTTTTTTAGGGTTACTTCAATTGGATTCATTCATGTATTCAGGGGCTTGCTGGTGATGCATTAAGAGACACTTTTCCTGGCCTCTCATGTTGCCTCTTATATTGTAAGCAGCTGCTTTTATACCTTTAAACATGATCATTAGCATAATACTGCATGTTAAAACCTCTCAAGAGCAAAGATCGTGCTTTTAAAGTAAAAGTTTGTTGACCTTCACCTGCACCTCCAACCACTTCTCAAAACAGGAGCATGATCTGGCAGGTACAGTGCACTCACTCTGTTACTATTTACAGTCTACCTCTACTGAAATGTTAATTAACCAAATTATTAAAAAAAAAAAAAAAAACAGCAGCAATAGAAAAAAGCAGATTTTAAATGACAGTGTTAGTGGTGGCCAGGCAATTAGCTGCAGCCAAAGAAGACGACTGTGGCGATTTTTCTTGCTTAACTCATTAGGAGGGTCTCCGGCAGTGTGCTCACTCATCTCAGGCCTGTATAATTACTTTAAAACAAGGGTGAAAAAAAAAATCAAAGTAGCCACTGTCTGGCATTGTTCATTGCCCCCTCATCTTGGAATTTAATTAGGCGTTCATTTTAATAAAAGCTCAATTGGGATGAAACATGGCATTGATAGTATTCTGGTCCTCTAAAGGCTGTCACGTCTTTGATGGCTTAGATGGACACATGCAGGTGACATCACTGCTTTTTATAAGCACACGTGAAAGTTCTCTGATAAGATGGAGGAACAATGATGCACAAACCCAAACGGCGCTAAAGTACACGGGGCATAAAATATTAAAACTACACTTAATCATCATGTGACTGAAGTGGATTTAATAGGTGAAATCAATGAGACCATAGGCTTTACTTCAGTGTGTTTTGTGCTCAACATTTGTTTTGGCTTGAAAAAGCATAATTTAAAATCTTGATTCAACCATTTCTCATTGTTAAGACAGGGAAGCAATAATGTTTTGTGGTCTGACTGAAGTGTAATTTTTCAAAATTTTGCTGCAGGACAGTATATGGTGACCTCAGAATCAGGTCTTCAGTGGATTATTAGTCCCTGATGTTATGTGTTTGTGTGCTTCAGGAGGTCCAGCAACATGACATGCCTTCCTCTTAATGCCATTGCTGTATCCTCACACAGGTCCACATTAAAAACCCTGCCACATGGGGTCTTACCAGCCAATCAGTCCCTTTTATTCACCACCCTGCCCTGCTACAGTCTGTCATCTAATTGGTCACTGGTGAATTGCCCTCTTCCCAGGAATGCTGATGACCGTAGGATGGTCCGGTTCCTGTGAACTTCTGCTGATCCGCGAGGAATTCCAAGGAACTTCAATCTTAGCTTTCCAACCTACACACACAAAATAAATACACATTAGAGGTGTGAAACTGAAGAGTCTGACCTCCATAATGACCCATAACCTTTTGTTTTCCTGAGAACTGCAGCCAGGCAAACCAGGGATGGGGGTTTAATTGCAGAGGTGGGAAACATGGTAGGAGGTTGAGAGAAGAGTTTGGTGCCACATGTAGGCGTAACTTCTGTAAAATGGGCTTTAGTTGTATTTTTGCTAACATCAAACTTGATTGTCTTTCAAATTTGATTCACTGAGGAATTATATATTAGCTCCAGACACAACCTCTGAAGATGGTCAAAAGCACTCAGTGAGCACGACTGAGAGACTGTCAGGTCAAAGAATCCAGGTCAAATGTGCAAGTACAAACTGGATTCAGTTTGGTTTGTAAAGTTAAAGCTGTCCTTATCAATATGTTTATATTGATAATAGATCAAATGACTATGTACTGTATAATATGAAAAGGGCTGTTCATAGTGATGGGCCCACAATGTCATCACACAATTCTGCAGTTCCTGTCAGATCTACATGGCTTTTGTAGCATTTTTCAGCTCAGTTTGGTTTGACAGTCCAGAATGTGGTTCACTCTCAGCAGTTTCATCAGCTTTGTTTCCAGCTGCAGAAGAGTAGACACCAACCTAGAGGTAAAGGAAGAGGGAATACTGGACATTTGGTGGCCTGGAAACTGATTCCAAATAAATGCTAATGTTGCTGACTGTCTACTGGACATATAAATTGTTATCTACTGCTAACAAGTTAGTCACATGTTGATTGATTTGAGTTCTAGTATGACTGACTATGTGGATTAGGTCCTTTGCATGTTGAAGCAGATGCTTTGAAATCTCAAAAAAACCATTTAATTTGTATCTAAACATAGACTATTTTTGACCTGGATGTCTAGATGTTTACAAGTCACATAATAAAGGCGTACTTGTGTGGTACCTGTGAACTGAAGGCGTCATACCTTTCATATAAACTCTGTAATATTGTTGACATGTAAGGGCTAAATTCAGCATAATCATTATGGTTTGTTGGGTTGAGATCAAACTTCACCTCAGCTGCCCTAATAGGTTTACCTTTATGTAGCGTAACCTATCCATAATACAGTGCTTTCACTGCTTATCAACAGTAATGAGCTGAAACAGTCTTTGCCTTCTTCTTTTCTTCTGTTCAGGCAGAGATGTAAAAGAGTTTGACCTGTCATGGATGGGGTGTTTTTCCTTGTGCCACTGACACTGACCATGGGGCCTTGCGTTTTGTTGCTCTGAGTCCCTGTCAGTGCACAAGGGTCTAATGTCAACACACACCCATCTTCACTCACTGCTAAGAAGTCTGTCCCCTCAGAGAGTGCGTGTATGTTTGTGAGCATAACGGCACACAGAAAGCCATGCACACACAAACTGTGAATACAAAGAGGGAGGCGTACAATGAGAGTACCTTCGATCAATTCTGCAATATAAAAGAAGAGTAGAGGCTGGCACATATATACATGGCCTTGCAAATTTACGGGGCACAAATGTGAACTTGCATTTCAAGAGTTTATAGAGCCCTACTGCATGGACAGCAGACCAGGAAAATAAACTCATATTTTTCAATTGAATCATAATTCCAGTGTCACAGTTGAGTATTTGCAAAAAAAAAAAAAAAAAAAATGAATTGTTACCACAATGTGTCATTTCTGGCAGTGGTACATTGTTTATACTGCATGTGTAATGGACTTGAAAGAGTGATTGAAAATGCAGACAGACAGAATGAATATTCAAATTAAGGCGATCCAAAATAAACAGAAAATGGAGAAGCAGAGACACAATACACCTAGGACCTTTTTGGACCTTTCTAATATAATGATTTACAGAAAAAGCATGTGAACGCCTTGGAATAAAATGTTCTCTGCATTAATCAGTAATTATATGTGATCTGATCTTTGTCGAAGTGACAAGTTTAGACAATCGCATCTACTTAACCTTAATATCACACAATTAATTAGAATCTTTTGTTTTTGATTGAAAACCAACCATTAAACATTCACTGTCCTAGGTGGTGAAATCTTAGTGAACCTTCAGATTTAATAACTGATTTAAGCTTCAAATGGTTATTTCTTAATTGAAGAATTGATATAGTTTTTTATTTTATTTTTTTAAAGCCTTTTACTTGAGGATATTTTAATTTGTCTAATTACCTGGTAACATGATCAGGTTTCACATATTATCATATTTACGTTGTCGCCCTGGCTTATGTTGGTAAGTTTCATTACAGTGTGAAGAAGATGAATGTGCATAAGCAAAATTCTTCACGGAATTCCACTCAGAATTAGTGACAGGAGGAGAAAGAAGGAAGGCAGAGAGAGAAGAGGGGAGTGCAGGGAGGCTGAGGAGGAGTGAAAAGCTAATTAAAAAGATAAGTGACCAGCAGTCCTGGCCTGTCAGGGTGCAGAGCCACCGCTCAAGTTAACCCGCTTTGTGCTGGATGGCAGCGGCTGACAGGCTCGACCGAGTCTTTGTATGGCCTCACCTGTGATGGAGGCGCTCTCTGTTCGCAGGTGAAGGCCTACATAGGCTGGGGTGGCACTAATAGAAGGAAACACACTAATAGAAGGACACACACACACTCATCTTCGTCTTCCTCTTTCACACTGTCTTGGTAAATCTCTCCCTCCTCTCTCTGTTTCTTCCTCTTTCTCTTCCCAGCCTCTTGCGACAGATCCAGGCAGTGGGTGGTGGTGCTGGCACATTGTTTCCTCCTCTCTCTCGCCTCTCTCTTTCTCCCTCTTCCTAACACACGCATACAGATCTACACCCACACATGGGGTTATAATTAATACTTCTCCCATATCCATATTTCATACTGTTTGCTTAGAAAAAGCCAGAGATCTTCAGCTGGGGAGGGTTAAGGGAGAGATGCTAAAAAAGATCTCTAAGATTAATTAATGGTGGAAGACGGGAAGAAAAGGGATGTGTCCCGAGAAAGCAGCAAGCTCTGCACAATGCGGCACACTTCATTTGAATAACGGAGCAGTGTGTTTTTCTTCTGTGCGTATGTGTGTGTGTCACCACAACACCACTCTACCTGAAATGAAGGATAACTAGCCCACCGGATTGGAAAAACGCACCATCTATCCTCTGCGCCCTCCCCTCCCTCCCACCCCACCCTCCTTCTCCCCATTATTTGTATTCAAGGTTTTTTGAAATGACATTGCAATTTGATGATGCACCAGCCCATTATATTGTCTAGGAGGACAAATACCCCGGCGTTTTTCTGTGTAGAACTAACACAATTTTTCCATGTCAGGGTGTGTGTGTATGTGTGTGTGAGGGGGTGCATATTCTGGCGGTCCGGGTGGAGGCAAGGCCCCGGGAATGCTGTCATTAATCCTGGAGGAGGGCCGTTGCGCACTCGGATTATTAGAGAAATAAATTTGCATGCTGCATATGAGCCAGGTGAAAAGCACTGAAGGCACAAATTATATTTCCCTGACAGGCTGAGTGGGAGAACGGAGGCTGCCATCATTCCAACACACACACACACTCATATGCATTGACATTCCTGCCGCTATCACAGTCACTAAGGAAAGCTGTACGTATGCACAGATACAGGACACACTCAGGGATTATAAATGTACGGACATATTATGGGAAAGAATGTGCTAGGATGTACCATGTAACTATCTCTGTTCCCTGTTCAGGGAGAAATGCACACACACTCATACAAATACAAAGCAGGCTACTTAGTTTGTGTGTAAGTATAGACAAAGCCCTTAGGAAGGAGTGTCAAGTGTGGCCATACTGTGCATTGTCATTTCTTCCATGTGTGTAAACCTCCCTCTTTTATGTTCATGTGTGTGTGTGTGTGTGTGTGTGTGTGTGTGTGTGTGTTCCATGGGGTCCTCTGGCTCTGGGCTGTCCTCTCACCCTGCCTGTAATGGTCCATGCAGGCCCAGCCTAATGGGGTGGACAGTGGTGTCAACTTCATTACTTTACATCTCCCGCCAAGATGAAAAGTCTCTCCCTGCTTGCACTTTGACCATGCTTCGTTAGTGTTCTCACCCACTTTGCCTTTTGCTAACCTTGTAAGGAAATGTGAAACATTTCCAGAAATATATTAATTTTTCTTTCTTTCTTTTTTAGGAGTAGAGAGTGGGTGGGGGTTGGGGGTCGGGAAGTGTAATCACTGCAAATGATGCTACTTTGAGTGTGGATGTTCCTGGCTGTTACTGAAGACACCTTGTTGATTAATACGCCATTTCAGAATGAGTCACTGGGTACTTTTAAGCACAGCAGAGTGCTTTTTTCAGACTTGAAAATGCTGCTTTCAAAGTCCACGCACTGCTTTTACAGGGATTTTGAAAGTACAAATATTTAGGGGAAAAAACGTGGCACCTATGAAGCTCAGTATGGGTAACTGACCTGTTACCAAATAGTAAGCAAATACATAGACTGGACTCTTAATCAACCAAAAACTAAATTAGCCCAGAGATTTCCAGTCCAGAATTTGAGACATTTCATAATTTGAGAAACTTGAGACATTCACTTCACATATATATGTAAGATTTTCTTTGAGAATTTACTGAGTCATTTCATTAGAGTGACTTTTCAGTCCCTACAGGCCTTCTTCAGAATTTTCATTCTTGTAATAATTTGAGAAATCTCTTATTTTAGAAGATACTGACCTTCTCTTTAATGCACCTGCATGATAAATACTGGATGTATGAGTCTTTTGTCACAGCTCCCCCGCTGACATCCACCTTCTTCAGTGTTTCCTGTGTTCCTCTCCTGCCTTGTCTCCCCTTATGTCTCCTCCCCCTTGTTTGTCAGTGTCAGTCTGTCTGTGTGTGTGTTGGAGGCATAGTGCAGCTCCTGGCACTGGCTCACCTGTCTTCCATTAGTCATCACCTGCAGTATAGAGACCCCGGCTGTCCAACCACTCCTTGCCAGAGTCTTCCACCTCATATATGGTACCAACTCTCTCAGCCACTATGCCTTCTTAATGAACAGAGTTATCTTTGGCATTGCTCAGTGCCTTTTGCTAATTCACTTTTCTTGTGCTCTAGTGTTTGACACCTCTGCTGCTGCCTCATGCTATGCTACAGGTATGGTGAAGGTGCTGCGTAGCTGCGGACCCTACGCTGTGGACTACACTGAGGCTTATGTGCACCTCCCTAGAAATGTAAGAGCATTTTGCTGTGATGCAGACTGTAACAGCTGTGATTGGTCTACTCTTTACTGACTCACAACAGTTTCTGTAAGAGTTACTGTTGTCCAGTGACACAGAAACCCCACTGCTTGCTAGAGTTGGTGGTGTAAATGCTAGGTGTCAAAGACACACCAACGCACAAGTATAAATGCACAGGCAGTGTAGACTACATAGTGTAGGCCCATAGTTCTCAGTGAAGTGGTGGAAACTCTGAGCCCTCAGAACCAATATTACACAACTTAGTGGACAAAAGGGCCACCGCCTTGGCCCACCTTTCCTCCACTCATATGGTGGCATCCTCACCATTGAATCCACTCCAGGCCATCCCACTGCCTTGACTGCACAGACGGTCCCAGTCTCTTCTTCCTGGGAGCCCTCCATGCTCCACACTAGGATGCTACACTAAACTGGGGACTTGAGGCCAGTTTCTCCTACAATGTTCCCTTTTTTTCAATAGCAGCCAAATACTCATGCCACAGGTAAGTCCTGCATAGCTTTCATGGGAGATTTACTATTAGGGAAAGCTGCTCAGTGGGCCACTGGTCTATGGAAGATAGATTCTCAGTTCTGGCAATCCTATTCTTAGCCTGTTTTAGAAATGAAGAAAATATTTGACCGACCTATTAAGGGTAAAGATGCTTTAAAAACGCTGCTACTCATTTAGTAATTCATCATACCTTTGCATCTTTATTCCTCCTAGTTTTGTATCTTTCTTTGTTCAGTTGTAATATTTGTCACTGTAGTGTTAGTAATAAAGGTGTGTAACCAAAATGAACTTGTTTGTACATTCTTGTGCATTCATTACTTTAAGATATGACAGTATGAAGCAATACTTAAGATTATATAGGAAATCTGGTAGGCCTTGTCACAGCAAAACTTTCATAAAGGGTAATTTCCCAAGACTTCCATGAGGTCGTTTGGAATGGATGTAGGAGATTGTTTTCTAGTAATGAGCATAATCAAGATGGGTACAGTATTATTATATCTTATTCCATCATTTGATTTTATTGAGTAATCAAAAAACTGTTCTCTTCATTACACACCACGTTACTATGACACTGAGAATGTGTTTCACGTCATTCCCTAGGGATGAAACAGTACAGGGCCTGTGTTTCCCTGCTTTTGGTTATGTTTTGCGATGAACTTACAGCCTTTTGCCATGCACTTTATCCCTGTCATTTTGTCCTCCTGCCTTTCTTCATCTTGCACCATGTGTTCTACAAGTAACTTTTTCTTTTGTCCATAGATGCAACAAATTAAGCCAGAAGAACAAAGGTGTCTATAATCAGTTAATGGTCAGTAGTATGTTTATTTTATCCATCAACCTGCATGAAAACCATGCAGGCTACGCCATAGAACTGCTTCACCAACAGAGTGCTAAGGGACATCATCCTGGCTTGTTTGATCCAGCTTTGGTTGTAGTTGATCAACGCACCATGCAGGCCATCTGAGACAGGACAGCTCATCTGTAGTTCAAACAATGTAAATCTCCATGACCATAATCTTGTCCTTGTTCAGTCGCTTTGAGGCATTTGCCCAGCAGTGCTGTGAATTATATTTAACTTGGATTCTCCATCCTTCCTCAGCTTACAAAAGTTGAAATTGCCATAAAACAAAGGGAAAATAAAACCATCACCCATCTCATTTCTCAAATGTAACGTGGAAACACATCTCCAACTACATTGATGAACGAACCTCCTGATTTCACCCTTTTTCACCCTGGAACAACATTTTTGTTAGGAGGAGGCAAATAGGACCTTCCTACCTGCTTGTCCTGCCACGGGGGGTTGCTACACAGAGTCCTGACCTAAATCAGTTTGCCTTGGGTGGGTGGTTGTTACAGCAGCACGGGCATCTGCCCCGTCATGCTGGCTTTCCCTTTTATTCAGACTTAGATTTGACTCTGTGACTACCACTGCCAGCTTATCTCACCTGCGCATGATAGTTACCTTGCTGAACTGCAGCAGTTCACACAACCAGGATTGCGGCTGGCCATCAATCATCACAATGAACCATGTTTGATGAGCGGTCTGAAAAGTGAAGAATTGTAAACACAAAGCAGTAAAGTATTTACTCTGGTTGAGAGAGAGGGAGAGAGCGCACTGAAAATGTAGCCTCCACTTTTTTCCTTTAATGACACAGAACTGCTAATATGGTTTTAAAATATTATATGTATATATATATATATATATATATATGCGTGTGTGTGTGTGTGTGTAAATGTGTACATTTTTATTATACTAAATAAAAGACACAGAAACTTACAACTAGTGGTTGTATTGCTTTTAAGAAAGTGAATGCTGTGATATATGCCAATAGCATCCATGCTTCAAATTATACTGTGATGTAAATTTTAGGTCATACCACCCAGCCCTACTTGGAGCTGCAATAGGGAACTATGTCAAGCTGCCTGAGCCTCTCAGCATGATGATGCATCTCAGCTGAAAGTGAAAGGAGGTGAAGTAACACTACTTGTTTTCACACCTCAAGCAGGTCTTTGTAATGTCTAGCCTACACAGGGGTTGATTGCCGCTGGGCCTCCATAGGGGCCTACAGTAGGTGGATGGGCTGAGTAATGTAATATGATGAAAAGGCTGAACAGGATGCAGCATGTCCATAAATGTAAGTTGCTACTGATAATATGTATCTAGCCATTGTTTAGATGTGGAGATTTGTCTGATGGGATTTATTTAATTTAGGCTAAATTGCCTGGCTTATACCTCTGATTTTCTCAAGTGAGAAAGTGGAGTGTGTTGAAAATTTAAAGGTTATATAGTCAGTTTGTAAGATTTTCTTTAAGCATCGCTAATAGTTGGTAAGGATGGTAGTAGTTATTTTTAGTGTTCCCTGAGACAGATGAAGACACACAGCTCTATATGTCCACTGCAGAGTCTTTGTCAGTCATCTTTCATCTCTTAGTTTGCGCCTATAGGCAGAGAGTGAGCAGCAGGCGGTGTAATTCTGTTCTAAAGCCCCTAGTTAGACATGCATATATTCCTATTATAGTCAGCGCTCCCGGAACAAGACAACAGAGAGCAAACAGAATGACCTTGAAATATTTATCCCCAGCCTCGCTTTGGAGAATTAAGTTTGGTGTCAGGGGTAACTCGCAGCTATCCAGCTCCACTTTGTGTGGAAGCTTGCATGCCCATACACACCCGCACGCTAATACACACACATGTAGACTAGAGACAAATGCCTCATGTACCATCTTGCAGTGTTGAATATTAAAGGCGGTCAGGGAGGCAAGGCTTTGATTGGGACAATAAAGGCTGATAAACAGGATCTTAGAGCATGGGAGAGGAGAGGGTGTGTGTGTGTGTGTGTGTGTGTGTGTCACGGTGCAAGGGGTACAGCCAAAACCCTGAAGTGGAAGCCAGGAGCTGCCCGGCCCAGATTGCTGTTTGAGTGTGTGTGTATGGAGGGAGAGAGGGAGGGTGAAGAAGGGTAAAAGTAAAAGAGTCCGACCAAATGTGGGTCAAACTGATGATAAGAGTGAGTTAAAATGTGTAAAACCTTTAATTGAACTGTTCCTCTCTTCTGTCAGACAATCAGTGTGATTAATTTGGAGGCAAAATTGAAATGGAATGCATCCAAGATATTAGTAATAATCCCACACTGATCAGGAAAATCGTGGTGTGCAAAGCTACAATAAGCATGGTAGGTCAAGGTTGAATCAGGAAGACAGGCTGTAAATTGTACTGGATGCTCAATGGATGGATGGATGAAAGACAGTTTGTGTTATAATTGACAGTTTTGATTTTATTGTTTGAAAAATTGGCTAATGTGGAGGCTTGTTTGAAGTATAACAGTATATAGTGTAACAAGCAGTTATAAAGCACGCTTATGTAAACAGACATACTCAGTGATGTCTATTTTACAATATCTGTCAACATTAGCCACCGTAAACTACTGGCCATACCAGACCAAGTAAAGCTGCAGCAAAACAACTCATGGTACTGAACAAATGTGCATTTTATTCCTTCTAAACTAAGCCTTCTGTTTGTAAGAGGAAGACTGTTTATGCTTTCAAAACTTAAACAGTGCCACTTACCTATTTACATATTCAGCAGACACAAAGCAACATAAGCATTTATCCAGAAGAGTTTCTGACCATCTGTTGGTTATTCAACACCCTCTTTTAGCTCTGTTTTGGTCTCCACCAAATACAGAGAAAAATGTCTCTTTGGATGTGAAATGCTTCACTATTTTTGACTGTGCCTGTTCGTTCGTTTTTTTTTTTGTTTTTTTTTTTGATGCCTGTTAGAATTTGTGGGCTGGACAATTAATGGAAAATGGGCTAAAGCAGGCTAATAGCCTATGAAAATCTGCCGAGATGGAGGATCACTCATGCAGCACCTTTCACATTAGATATAGTCATCTTATCCAATTAAAAAAAAAAAAAAAACATTGGTGCAGCTCTAGTCTTTATTGTTAATAGTTTGTAATTTTTATCACTAAAATCTGTTCAATAAATTAGCAAAAATACAATGATGCTTTCAGTATCAGCATCCAATTGAAAAAAGTTAGATTTTTCTATCAAACATTATTTTTCTTCCACTTCAGCAAGAGGTTAAAAAGAATCGCAAACTTTTTGATTTATTTGGAGATATTCTAGTTAATGATCCTTTACAGAATATCTGAAGGGACGTCTATATGAGAGACGTGATTGAGGCTTTGCCATAAGCCTCTTTGTTGTACTTATGTAATTGTCATGTTCATAGGGAATTTTTATTGAAACAATAACAAAGCACATGTCCACAAATAAGCTTCACTTTCCCCCATTTAACTTCTCATTGTCCAATGCCTGTGAGGGCTTAGAATAATGGTTGATTGGAGAGGAGAAAGGAAAAGCAATGGGCTGTGTGTGTGTGTGTTTGTGTGAAGGGGGACGCATGTTGGCAGTGTTGTAAAGAAAAGCCTGCTGGATTGCTGGAGCACAGTGGAAGGATGCCTGCCAGTTTCTATGCCACAGGGACTCTCTGACCTGTGCTTGTGTCTGTGTGTGTGTTTGACTGCGTGTGTGCAACTGAACTCAACAACAGAAGACCTTCCTGCATGCTTTCACAGACTGTACATTTGCTCCTCTGCTGTTTGAAACTGTGTGCGTGTTTCTGCCCTGCCCTATTCAGTGTGTGTTTTAGCATGCATGTGAACCTGTATATTGTGTCAGTGTGTGCAAATGTAAGCATGTGTATGTGTGTGGGAGGCAAGCAGATGAAGACGGTGCTTGCCTCATATTCGATGTAATCCACAGTCTCACCTCTGTCATTATATTTAGCATACAATCCAGCTCTGTGTTTCATTATGCATTCCCATCTACTGCTCTGTGGTGTGAATCTTACATCTCAATTAGCCTCTTTGTTCTGGACATAAAATGCAAAGCAACTCAAACTTACAACTAAAGTGCACAAGAATGACACATCCTAATTTACTCAAATGCACACGCATGCAGCAACAAAACAAAGGTCTACAATACATTTGTGTGAAATATTCTTTCAGACAAATTCAAATATCTGTGGGTAGACCATAAATTATTTTAAAATGTGTGTAGGAATTTCTAAAACAGTTTAAGCAAAATCTTAACTTTCTGTGGAGACAACCTTGTTTTTTCTGCTCTTTCTCTGCTGTTTATGAGATAATTTGTGTCATAGTACTTTGAGATTCATAACAGGTGCCATTCAAGGACTCATGACTGTGATTTGTATGGTCTAATGTCCCTCTCTGTCATTTGGAAGAAACCTGTGCAAAAGAAGGTGTACACCATTTTCCCAGCATTCTCTGTGGGATTTTATTTAAAATAACAAACTTGATGGCAGAATGTGTGTTCTTCCACAGAAACTCTGAGCCAAGTGTATGCACAAACTGTGACTCCAATGACAGAAGTATGGAACACAATAAATGGTGTGAAATTGATACTATTTTGTAAAATAAATCAAAATATTACCTCTCATGTGTCATATATGACGAGTTCATTTGCAAAAATGGTCATTTTTACAATGACTGAACAAACACCTATTTGATTGATACTGGAGTGTACACAAGAACATATGATCTAGGATAATAAACAGAGACATCTGTTAATGCAAAAGAACCACTCGGATGTAATTATCAAACAACACTTGAATGTTATGAAGTTTATTCTCCTAAATAACAAGGTGAACAGCTGGACAAATGGCATTTATGCTGATGCTATTTTCAATGCCTCAGTTGGGCAGATAAGAGTATACGTTTTCATATATTAGTATCATATATCTTATATCGTGTTTCATTTGTTATGGCTTTTAGTTATTTTTATCTCTATGTTTTAAATATGTTTCGCACAAAGCACTGTTTTGAAAGGTGCTACACAAATAAAGATATTATCATGATTATTATCATTATCACATGCGTGTCAATTACAGTCAGAGTAATTCCCACACCTGTAGTTCAGATACATCAAATGAGTGGGTATAAAAAGCCATGTAATCACAATGTACAGTGACAAACAATGGCTGCTTTGGCATTGTTGGTGTATGTGGTGAATGGAAGGCTTTAGAGGGAGCAAATCTTCAGAGACCAGCAAGATCTACTGGCCAATGATGATGAGCGGTTGATGAGCTGGTTCCGACTTCCAAGAGCTGTCCTCTTGGATCTCTGTGCTGTAGTGGGCCCAGCATTACAGAGGAGCACCCACAGAAACCATGCTGTGCCAGTCCCACTTCAAATCCTGACAACACTGGCAACCAGCACTTTTCAGAGGGAACTGGCTGACAGGTCAGGGATATCTCAGCCAACCCTTAGCTGTGATATGCCAGACGTATGTAATTGGTTTGTCGCACCTAAAGTTTCTTTACAGGGTAGGAGAACAGGAAAATTAAAAAGAGAAATTTTCAGCAACATTCAGTTTCCCATATGTCATCAGTTGTATTGACTGCGCTTGTGTTGCTACAAGCATTTTTCATTCCATTAATGTCCAAATCATATGTGATGAGGACATGTTAGTGACTAATGTAGTGACCTGTGGCCTGGGTCAACTGATGATTCATTCGTATTGAGACACAGCAGTGTTGGGTGCAGACTTGAGGCCAGAGCTGTGTGTGATGGTTGGCTTCTCAATACAGATAATTATTGTAGAAATCATAAAATGAACTTGCGTTTTTTTTCTACTGCACTCTACCTTTTTCCTCAACCCACAGAGGAGAGGAACCGCAATGTGTACCACAGCTAGGCACATGCTGTTGTGGAGCACACCATCAAGCTCCTGATGGGCAGGTGACGTTGCCCCAGTGCCACAGGAAGAACACTTTCATACAAGCCCCAAAAGGTGTGCCAAATTGTGAGGGTTTGTCATGTTCTACATTATGTGGCACAGTTAAGGAATGTGGCTTTAGTCCCTGATGCTGATGGTGGTGTTGCCTCAACCCTCACTCCAACCCCCAGGCATCTAGGCCAAATGTTGCTGCCATGCACCTGCAAATGGATGTGATGCATCACTTGTAAAAAACACAAGAGGTATGGAAACAAATAACATTATTTATTCAGTAACTGTTTCATTATACAGCTAATGTCACACCCTTTACATAGGACTGCATCTGTGAGGACAAGGCCACTGCTGGAGGGTAGGGTGCACAGGGTGCGGTGGAGGTGCTGATCCCACTGGAACAAGCAGTAAGTACAAGAAAAATAATTGTTCTTGTGAATAAAGTACCACTTGTTTTTTTTGATTGGAGTCTCTGTTTTGTACATAAATGTGTAAACACAACTTCAGCTGCATTTGGTTTACACTCATTTTAGATGTAGCTGAGTCATCCGGTGCATCTTCCACATCTGTGTCTCCCTCCACATCCGTCACTTCTCAACCTCGATTCTTGCCAGTTTCTCATCAAGCAGGGTGAGTTCTAGGGTTTCCTTTTCCCTGCCAGTGGCACAGATGCTCTTGTGTGGTGCTTTGCATTTTTTGGCGTCCACTCTCAGATTGGACCACTTCTTCTTCATGTCAGCAATAGTCCAACCTTCTGAGGCTGCAGCATTCATAGCGTTAGCCACAGCTGCCACCAACACACCTTTTTGGCATTTGTTTATTCCCACACTGTGTCCACCAAACAACATCTTTTTTTTGTCTCAATGTCCCCAACAAGTTCTTTCTTGAGGAATTTCTTTTTTTTTTTAGATTTTCTTTCAGCATTTGCCATGATGGTCTTCATGTATTCATCAGGATTTGATATTAATTAGGGGGTGTTTCACTGACCATTTATAGGGAACTGCAGGCATTGCATTAAGCTTGCACAGGTGCACCAGACAAGTCAATTGCAATTTATAAAGGGAAATGGGGGTAAAACATGCATGTGCACTGTATTTTAAATCAGATTTTTTGTTTGTAAACACCTTCTGTGTATCATTTATATGCTACCTTTTCAATTTCAATTTCTATTCACCTTTTGACATGACTGATATGCACAGCTTCATAATTTATGTCCCTTTTCTCCTTATTATATATGTATTAAGCCACTTCTTAAAAAAATATGCTGTTGCTGTTGCTGTTGTGAAGATAAGGAAAACAATCTGATCCTGTCCTGATCTAGAAGAATTCAACACAGAGGCTGGTATAAAATGTTATGCTCTGCTCTGGAATAAATTGCAGAATGATTTGAAATTGGAACACTTGATTTCTTCCTGATTTTAAAGTTTTGAGTTGACTATTGATTATACCTGTAACTGCAGCTTCTTATATCTGATTGAGTGCAGACTGAATAAGATTTATTAGCTGGTTTGATGTTATCCTTTATCCTTTTAATCCTTTATCCCTTTATAATTTTTAATATTCAGTTTTTCATGTTTTTCTTCTTCTTCTTATTTTTTTTCTTGTGTTTTTCTGTCCTTCTGTATGGACGTGGGGCACCAATGCAAAATACAGTAAAGGTTGGATAAATGACTGTAAGACAGGCTTTTGATTTTAGAGTGATCTATATAGAAAAGGAACCAGAAATCCCACGCACTATAGGTTGCTCATACTCACTGTATTCAGCAAAAATATTGTGTTGCCATTTTATTTCTTCAGACTATTTGGTAAAATTGTGTGACAAATCTCTTCCTAAGATTCAAAAATTAATCTGAAACTTGTTGAAGTCTTGTTACTTCACAAAGTAAGTACATGTGGCTGATGATGTTTGTGATTTTCAGTTAAGATTAGGGGAAGATTGTGGTTTTGGTCAAATGTAAACAAACATGTTGTATTGGACATCATTGTTTAGTTTTTGTGTATTAAACTGGACCACAATTTTTAAACAATTTTAACCAAGTGGCCATAACCCAGCCAGTGGTTATGTTTCCTACCAAATGTATTCTAACACGAGTGTAGAAAGTATTTCTTTTTCTTGAAGTACTTAGGAAAGACAAATAACTGTTGCATGTTTTCAATAGAAATTCTCCATGTTGTGAACACCACATGTGGAATTCCATTCACTTCTACTGCACTAGCAGGTGACCCAAAAAAAAGGTGCACTTATCCTTTAAACAGTCACAGTGGTATTTGGGGTGTGTTGGGGCAGTGAGTAGCTACACTAGAACACCAAGGAATTGATGTCTCACTCAAGGACACCTTGACAGTAGTTGTTCAAGGAGGGAACAGCTTTACTTAGTCACTCTATCTTAAAATGCTGCCCACATCATGTCAGCATAATCTTGGATCCTTGTCCAGAGTTTACCTTAATCTCACATTACCATATCTGCTATACAAGACCCTAGAAACCAGTGAGATGGAAACACACACACACACACAAAAAAAAAACAAAACAAAAAAAAAACATGGATCTTGTCAGGCTGCAGAGGTTTGATTTGATCACTGTCCCACTGTAAAATGTCAGTGATCTGACTACCAGCATTTTCTCTGATTGGACCATCAGGTTTCCATACTGACCCCTAACATGCCAGGTTTTCCAATGGCAGACACACAAATCTCTCCAATAACTGTAACAATTTAACAGAGACCAGTGCTTATGAACATGAAAGTTTATTTCCCTGTCTGCATTCCTGTCTATAAGACCTTGGTTACCTTAGCAACAGACAGGTGAAGTGTCTCCAGATGTCCACTATCAGTCATAGTTTGGACTAAACAGCAGACCTTTGTGGAACACTGTGGAGGTGTTTACAACCTGAACTATTGGAGTGTGTATGAGGCATAGAAAACGTTAAAGCACATTACAAGTAAGAAAACAACCCTCACAACCTGGGTACAGCTAATAGTGTGTATGTGTTCGTATCCGGTGTTGGAATGAGTAAATTAAATTTAAATTTAAATTTAAAACAAATGTCAACAGATTAAGTGCAATGCACCTTTAGTACTTCACAATTCATACAACTCATACATTAATACACCACTAACAAAAGCTTAGCGTTGACAATCTATTTAGGATACAATATGCACCAAAATATGTTGGAAACTTTAGACAACATTCAATTCAAGATTCAAACTCTAATAACTTGACAGCAGCTGTCTTCCTCACATTCATAGTTGGGGTTAAGATAAAAAATCAGCTTATCTCTTCTACTTATGTCTTCTATGTTAAAACACATC
Source organism: Lates calcarifer (assembly GCF_001640805.2). Lineage (NCBI taxonomy): Eukaryota > Metazoa > Chordata > Actinopteri > Centropomidae > Lates > Lates calcarifer. The sequence continues at coordinate 24,389,124 of NC_066848.1, read as the reverse complement.
AATGAAAAGGCAGTTACCTCAAGTAACATCATCTCTGGATTCAGGAAGGGAGAAATCTACCCTGTGACACAGTAAGATTTTCTTTGATTTAATTTTATCATCATAAGATGTATTCTGTAAAAATCAAAATATATTTTTCTTACATGCACATGCTCTGGCGCCTCTACCTGCTGTGGCCCACTCCCAACGACACAGTGTTCACACCTGCTGCACCACCTACAGTGCCCTTCTCCTCCGTTACAACTGAAGACACCTCATTCAGCTCTCCTGCAACACCAGTTCTCCTGTGACCACATACCCATGCCTGCCTTGTAGAAGGGCAGTTATTTGGTAGAAAGTGGTCCTACCCCACTTTCCTTCACAAAGTAATACTCAGTTTACACACACACACACACACACAAACATTAAGATACTGTACGTGGTGCTGTACTGTAGAACATACAGATGAGCATGTAAACCTCTGAACCAACGTTTTTCAGTGTCAGCAGCTTCAAAGACAAAATGAAAAGTTTATTGGCATTGTCACTGTTAACTGAAAGGTATTTTGTTGCTGATACAGCTTCGCTGAAATCAATAACCATTTAGTGAATTATGTGTTCATGCCAAATTTGATGAGTCTCTTACAGACTTAAATTAGCTACATCCACTACCACCCACACTGAGGAGCTTCTCTTCTCTGGCAAGATGCCAATTAATAATTGCTAAGTAATAACGTATATTACAGTATGCAAATGTGCTTTCTATTCAGATGCTGTCATTAAATTGTATTCACATATATATCTGTTCAAGGCAGATGTTGAGCCTGTAATTGATTGATTCATATTTTAGTCAAAGTAATTAAGTACCATTTGTAGCTGATTAGATGGACATGGTGTATGCTGAATAAGAATTTCCAACCACAAAGTTTTATTTTTTCTTTTGGTTTCTTCAAAATGTGTTTGTCAAAAATGCTTAAACACCACTAAAATTGTGCAATTATCAATATGTTTGATAATTCATCATTCCAACACATAAAATTAAATTCTGAAGTAAAAGCTGTTATAAAAATTATTATTAATCATTATAATAAGAGCATCATGTCATACTCCCCTGCTTCAAGTTTCTCTTTTTTACAGAAACACTGTTGTCATTGTTGTTGATTCATATTAAAAGGAAAAGAGTTGACATAACAGTTAACAAAAGACAAGGGAAAACCCAAAGAAATCAGTGGATAAACATAACAAATGCAGATGCATCCACACAGGTGCACTACATGATACAATTAAGCAATTAACATCCAGCCATGCTCTGTGGCATCTATAAAAATGCTGCAAGCCCAGTTGATTCTGAAAAAGACTGCTCAACTGGATAGTATCTTAATAGTTACAGTGACTAAATGGACATCTGCATGTAGACCCATGGCGAAGATAACAAGATAGGGTCACTAATTGTGGTCCACAGTACATATTTGATGATGGTGATGCTAATGCATTACTGCGAATTGTAAAACTGAAGAGCAACTCTTCCTCAGGTGAGGAGAATGTCATCTCATGTCATATATCATACTATATATATTCAGACCATGTTGTTGTGCATGTTTCTTCCAATAGATTAGACTAGATCCCTTAATCAGAAGTTAAGATATCAATTAAGATAGTCAGATATTAAACAGATTAAATTTACCATATTAATGTACTCATTAATACACTGCTGATATTGACACACACACATAAAAAAATGTCTACTTCACAGGTTCTCTGAGGAGCTGTGGTGCTTTCTGTAAAATTGCCAGCATAAAGACTTAAGTTGCGAGTCATAAAATCAAAACAAAGATGCAAAAATGCTCGGTGTAGCTTGGTGGAACTTGAGTTGATGATCATTTTCAATGGTTTTGTTTATACAAATTAATGCATTGCAAATTACCCAAACTATGAACTACATCATTATGGATTTAATTAGAATTAAACAAACATTTAAAAAAATGTTTTGCAACCCTTTTAGTTCAAGAAAAACAGCATTATTTTGATTCAGAGAGCTTCAAAATTTCAATTATCTGTAACTTTACTCAGTGGTTGTATTTGAGCTAGATGTCTCTCCAGCTCTGGTTATCTTCTTTTTTTAAGTTTAGTAGCTAATCCAGTCATGAGTCAAGTTTATGATTCAAAGAAATCCCCCTGAAACCACAAAAGCCAACAAATTTACAGTAGCTGTCAGAGAAGAAAATTAACCAAAAAACCAACAGGGAATAGATATAGCCTAAACTCAATTTCTCTTGGAATAAACGACATCAGAGCACTTGCTGTTCTTCCATTACTCATGACACAGGATTGTCCCCTTTCATTTTGCAGTGGACGTGATATCATTTTGAAATACAGCCCTCTAATGACCACTTCCGAACCCTACTTGTGACCCATGCCACAGTAGTAGCCTGGTGGAACCACTGCTCGCCCACTTGATTGCTTGGTTCTTGATTTTCCAGGGCATTTGGCCGGCATTTCTGTAGAAGCTCCCCAAAATACACATGCAGGCTTGATTGTGTGGGCGCCACGTCAGTGATTGCCTATTTAGTGAGTAATTATCCCTGTCTTTCTCACTCTCAGCCAGTGCATGCACTGATTGAGTTCCTCTCATTGTGGGTAATGTCTTATTTATCATAAGAGCCTAGTGTGAGTTTTGCAGAAAAAAAAGGTGGAGCATGTGTGACATGTAGTTATCTACAGTATGAGCATGAAAAGAAAAAAAAAAAACATACAACGTACAACAGGTCAGTTGAAAGTTAGAATGGCTTAGCATTAAGAAAAAAAAAAGCAGAGCAAATACAAAACCAGTCAATCAAATTAGACTAGTTTATCCCTATTCCAGGGATAAAAAATAAAAATAAAAAAAAACATGCCTTTTGTAAGCAACATTTTTAGTGTCAAGGCACTTTTAAATTAAGAAGAATACTTCCAAATAAAAGTAGATAGGTTTCAGTGACTGTTAAGGCCTTGGCTGGTATTTTCCTATTCCAGATGGAGTTAAGCATGGCTGATGCCACCTCAACCCCGCTACTAATCTGTTTCTTTGTGTTTATTAGTAAATCAAAGGTCTAATCAGCTCTGATGCTGCAGAAGAGAGGAGGAGAAGAGGAGAGGAGGAGGAGGAGGAGAGGAGGTATGGGCTATTTTTCAATCTAATGGCCAATTAAGATCAGACTAAACGAGGAGGCAGGAGAGCATTGTCTAGTGCAGACCTCATTGAGACTCTAATAAAATGTCAAAATACCACCTCTCCTCTCTCTCTCTCTCTCTCTCTCTCTCTCTCTCTCTCTCTCTCACACACACACACACACACACACACTTTGTCTCTCGATCCATCACTTTCTCAATCTTTTTCATTCAATTTGCTTTTGCTTTTCATGCCCCCTGTCTAATTTCTTGCCTCTCTTTTCTCCTTGTCATTCTCAACAAAATACACAAACATTCACAGTCTTGCATGGAAAAGAAAAAAAAATAAACCCCCCCCTTTTTTTTCTACTTCTTCACTCGCAGCCGTTCTTGTACACCCACACACACTGGCTTCCCTCTCATCTTTTTTTTTAGAGGGCAAAGACAGAGAGAGAAGGAGAAGGAAAAAATGGAGCTATAGATTTGAGCTGCATACTGTATCAATTTTGCCCAGTCTAAATGACCTAAATAAGGAATTCAATACTGCAGGGTCTGAATAGGAGAGCTTAGTCCACATATTTATTGAATCCAGCCTCTTTGTCCAGTGCCAGCACACTCTGTGGTTTTAGACTCCACTCCAGTGATCCAATGTGGGATGGAAATCCGATCTCCCTCTCTTCTCTCTCTTTCTCACTCTTTCTTTTTTCTGTCTTTCTTCCACCAAGCTCAGGCCTGGCACTGGAGAGATGGAGGGAGGATGGTGAAGGGAGAGAGGGAGATAAAAAGACAAAGAAACAGAAGCAAAAAGAGACCAAGAAAAAGATGGGTGACGCCACAAGTGCATGTGAATATAGGGCATCTATACTATTTATCACTGTTAAATGGCATAATTTGATATGGGTCCATATTGATTTTCATGAAGCGTTCTCACTTACTTGTCAGTATTGGCTCCATCAGTAGTGTGATTGTTTTTCTCTTTCCATAGAGTGCTGGGACATTGGAGGAGGAAAAGTTTGCTGCAAAATATGAGTGAATACACACATTAATATTAAATCTGATGGTCATTAACATCCATCCAACTCAAAAACCTGAGTTGGCTGGAACAAAAAGTGAGCCTTTTGTACTGCAGTCAAAGCAAAAAGTTAAGCTGTCTTCTTCTGGGGGGCATGAATGTCTGCACTAAATGTTATAGTAACTATCCAATGGTTGCTGAGATATTTCACTCAAACCCAAAACATGACAACCTGATGGTGGTGCTAGAGGAATGTCAGAGAGGTGAAAGTTATTAGGATTTATCCTCATCCTTGATATCTTTCTCATGTGTCAAATGTCAAATTTTCATGAATATTTGAAATAGTTGTTAAGACATTTCAAGTGGTGGACCAACCAATAGACAATGGCATTCCTAGAGTCTCACTTGTCGCATCACTAAAAGGCAACACTTATTGCTTATATAAAATCATATCCAAAAAAAAAAAAAAAAAAAAAAAAAAAATTGCAGTCTGGATATAATTACTGGACAGGAATGTAAAACCATATTTCTGTGTTGCGCTGTTTGTACAAAAAACTGAGACCAAATCAAATGAAGAGATATCTGGCTGAGTGCCATTGTTGTACTGCCTCTAGTACTAAAGCCTTACTTAAGATGCAACCCCAGCTGATTTTGTAGCTTCAAATTGTTAGCATTTTGTAAAGAACTCAGGAGGAAGAAAGTCATTACAACAACAGGTTTTATGTTTCTGATTTTTGCATTTAGAAGATTGCATTTTTCAGTTCATCCAGTGATTTTTGAAAGGCTTTTATAGGCTGCAAGACTCACAATTTTTTTCTCAACTGAAGGACCAAACATTTAATTCTTCAACTGTAGTTAAATCACCTAAATTTTAGGTAGTGACAACAGCAGGTTGGACAGTTGCAGAATAAATACATTAGGATATGTTTTACTTCTTTGAAAGGATTGAATTATGAATGATGAATGATCCACTTGCCTTAGAAGTAATGGCTACACTTGAAATTGAAATCTATGTAGATGTCTGTATAAAGCTCCAGCATATAGCACTAGATTGAGGTGACAAAAGAGGTTGTCCTTGTATGTCCTTTTCTTTACACGTGTGTGTGTGTGTGTGTGTGTGTGTGTGTGTCTGGGTGTGACCTTTTTAAGATCCAGCCAAACTGCTAAACACACTCCCTTTGAGCCTGTCATTTACAGGTTGACTATCAACATTTTACAGTCTGAGCTCAGGGGACCAACATGCACATGCCAGCATCATACACATGTGCGGTCTGCATCAGGACATGCACACACCCACATTTACATAAAGCACACTTATGTACAAACCACTTGCTCAGAAGCTATAGACAAAGGGGTAAAGCCATCAGAAACAGTTGATATAAACACTGCACTAGTGCAATAACTCACATGTGGAACTGATTTCTGCTGAATTGCTGTCAAAGATTAGGATGCTAGAATATCCTCCTATTGTGTCTGATGGACATCAAATCAGGAGAAAAGCTCTTCTTTGCATCCACACATCTGCTTTTGGTATTTTTTATTTTTTTATTTTATTTTTTTTTTGGAAAGGCAATCACCCAGTTCAAGTCAATAACAGTATACATTTTATTAAACCCTGTTCAATATTATTTTCTGGCAAGCTCATGCAAGAACATGAAGACAGCTTTGACTACAGGCTACTACATGCCCCCCTGTGTCAGAAAAACAATGGAAATGACTGCTGTCATGTCCTCAGGGTTTGACCTCTCCTAGCTTTGTCTTTAGCCCAGGTTAACACATAAACACAACACGCACAGGCTATGTCAGAACACCCATTGTAATTTTTTTTAATCTATGTAAGCCCGTAAAGCACACTGACACATCAGGATACTAGTGAGAATGTGTGTCAGTGCTTCACAAAAGCAACATTTTTTGAACATCTGCATCCCAGATTAGCACAACCTTGCAACCCAAACATTCACTACTTCTTCCGGCCATATAACTAGTCTGGTGTTAGCCCTTGTTTGTATCCCTTATGTATTATCATTACATGCTAGTCAGTGACTTTAACATCTCTTTTAATGAACAATAATTTCCATTGTTGATTAGCTCAGAATATCATTTTACAACACACCATTTCCCAGACTTCCCAGAATACTTAAAGGCATTTTAACCATTTGGATTTAAAAAAAAAAAAAAAAAAATCTCTCTATACATAGGCATTAGGAGATGACGTACTACACAGTGTAGCATGGTGCACTGGCCTTTAGGGGAGCAAAATCTAATAAAATATTTCATAATTTCTTTGCACAACCCTAACAAGACTGATCTTGGTCAATAAACAAGCTAAATGTTCAGTTTAGCTAAAGTTTTATTGTGCTTAGGGTTTTTGTTATTAATCAGGTTTGCAGCCATTGTCTTAACACTAATTTCTGCTTAATATGTATGACAACTACTGTTGAGTTTGAGGAGTAAAAACAGGAATTTTGTGTTAGTAGTTATTACAGAAAATTCTCACTCTCCCAGTCTCACTTTTTAAGTGTCATTAATATGCTCTCAGCTGGAAATTTTCCACCAAACTGGCTGTATGAACCTGAATGAACTTTGTGCACATAAATGTGGTTACCAACCAGGGTTTCACTGACAGAAAACAGACATAAAGATTAGGTTTCCACTATGGTCTGTTGTGCTTGTGCATTCACTGGCAGTGTGAAAACACAAAACGACTGTCTTTATTTTGCATCCACACATCTGCTTTTGCTGCATTTTAGTTGGACAGGCATACAGGCAATGCAAATCAATAACCGATCTCCCATTCTATCCTGGATAGCCAGTCTTTCATTCAGTCTAAAGATCAAAATCAGAATCAGAATCAGACTTTATTGCCAAGTAAGTTTGCACATACAAGGAATTTGGGGGGGGAGGGCAGATCTTGTTGAGGACGGGACAGTTGCAGACGGGAAGAAAACTGTTCTTGTGGCATGAGGAACCGCAAACTTCCTGCCAGATGGAGGTGTAGAAGTGCACCATCATTGTCCTTGGCAGATTGAACTTCTTCAGCTGTCCGCAGGAAGTACATCCTCTGCTGGGCCTTCTTGATCAGGGAGCTGATGTTTAGTTCCCACTTGAGGTCCTGGGTGATGATGGTCCCCAGGAAACAGAAGGACTCCACAGTTCTGACTGGGGAGTCACACAGGATGATGGGGGAGGGTGAAGCTGTGTTCTTCCTGAAGTCTACAACTATCTCCACTGTCTTCACAGTCGTTGAGCTCCAGGTTGTTTTCACTGCACCACGATAACCAGCTGATCAATCTCCCTCCTGTGGGCAGACTCATCCCCGCCAGAGATGAGCCCAACAAGGGTGGTGTCGACAGAAAACTTCAGGAGTTTGACAGACTGGGGACTGGAGGTGCAGCTGTTGGTGTACAGGGAGAAGAGTAGAGGGGAGAGAACACAGCCTTGAGGTGAGCCGGTGCTGATGGTCTGAGAGTTGATGTGTTTTCCCAGCCTCACATGCTGCCTCCTGTCCGACAGGAAGTCTGTGATCCACCTGCAGATGGAGTCAGGCACGCTCAGCTGGGAGAGCTTGTCCTGTAGCAGTGCTGGAATCATGGTGTTAAAGGTGGAGCTGATCCTGGCGTAGGTTCCTGGGGAGTCCAGGTGCTGCAGGATGAAGTGGAGGGCCATGTTGACTGCATCGTCTACAGACCTGTTGGCTCTGTAGGTGAACTGCAGGGGATCCAGGAGTGGGTCGGTGATGGATTTGAGGTGGGACAGCACAAGGCACTCAAATGACTTCATTATCCATCTGACTCAAGTAAAAGAACCATCTGAATATTCATAGAATAGTCCACCAAGTACTTGGCATGCATCTGTGGACCTCAAGAGTGGGTATACAGTAAAATAACCTTATTACAACTTGTGATGGTGCCGCAAGAGTGGCAGCCTGTTGCCTCTTGCATATTTTTTTTCCATCCTATGTCCGTGTTCTTTAGTTTTTCTTAGCTGTTTTGTGCATGGTTGTGTCTTTCAGTCCTATCAGTCATTCATTGTGTGTAATTCCATTTCAAAATGTGAAATATCTGTATTTAGTTCATTTTTTGTCTCTGTGTATAAAGTACTGTGTATATTGCTCTTCTGTTAATATATTTTATTACATTGTCATGTTTATGCTGTTCTTAGTGTATATTTTTTATAGCATTATCTTGTTTTTATCTTTTACTCATATTTATGTCTTTTTCTATCTTTTCAATCACTTATGCTGCTGCAACAATGTAAATTTCCCCATTGTGGGACTATTAAGGATTATCTTATTTTATTTCATATTAATAAGATTTTTCCTGGAGTAACCCTGTCATTTTTCTATAGTAATCCAGATTGTGTCAGTGTTAGTGATGTTTTTTATTCTGGCATTACTTTAATGTTCCTATAGACATATAATTACGTGTGAAAAAGTCAGATTTGCAGTGGTCGGGTATACTGTTCTTGCTCAAGATGTTTGTCCCCATCAGACCCAGGTTCAAAAATAGCGGAGTTATCCTTTAATTCTTTTAATTCTTGTGTCCAACAACCAAGCAACACAGACAAAAAAGTAAGTAAACTCAGATCAACAATTCAACCTAACTGAGCTATAACATGATTGCTGACATGCCTAATGCTAACACAATGTCAGTCATTTTGAAAAGAGCATGTATGTGTGTATGTGCGTGTGTGTGTGTGTGTATGTATTCTAGAGACACCTAGTATTTCTCAAGGCAGCACCTTTTAAACTTTGATGACTGGGAAATTCTTGGGTTTATATAGAATACCCCAGTTCCCCAAGGTTTAATCCTTGATTCTCTGCTATTTAACATTGAGATGCTTCCATAAGGCCACATTATACAAAATAATAACATCCACTATCATAATTATGCAGATGACACCAAATTTTAACTTGTTCTGTCACCTGATTGCAGTTCCATAGACTGTCTCAGTAAAGGAATTGAACAAATGAATGAATAAATGTCAATGAACTTTCTGCAGCTAAATCCAGACAAAACTGAGAAAGTACACACACAAATAATACCATGGAAACAAATGGATCTTTGACCCAAGTTTCCTCATTTATATCCAGGCGCTCTATGATTAGCACATCAATGCACATGCTGATAGACACAGAAAGAAGGTTACTGAGGGGTTACTAACGGTGCGCATAACTTTACTCATGGTGCCAAATATGCATTCTTTGTCAAGGTATACTATCAAAAGTTCAGGGAAACTTTCTCAGTGGAGAGGAGGAGGAAAAAGCCTTGCATGACAGCAGGATTTCTTTCAAACCCCTATAGCCTATATTTCAAAATGAAGCTTAGAACCTGTAGTTTGTAGCTGTGTGGTAATTAAAAACAACCAAAAAAAGGTGTGTACACCTATACATTAAGATGGGCGCTTTCAATTTGTCACATATTTTGTTTATCAAAGGATGTAGTTGTTGAAAAAAGTCCAAAGGGTGTTTCAAAAAATAATAATGTACAGTTACTAATTTTTATTTCCAATGTGAAACAATGTTTGATTTATAAAACTGTTTTTTCCTCTGTTACGTTTCTCAGTCCAAACTGATTATTCACTGACCCATGTTAGGGCGGTGTAGCCTTACAAGAAGCATTCATTTAGAAAATTCTTCAAAGACTGTTTTGATTTCCAAAGCTTAATTTTCCAGTGGTGGTATAGTGGTTAGCACTGTTGCCACACAACATGAAGGTTTGAACCCTAGGGAAAGCCTGGGGCTTTTCTGTGTGGAGTTTGCATGTTCTCCCTGTACCTGCATGAGTTCTCTCTGGGCACGCCTCCCACAGTCTAAAGACATGCAGGTTAGGTTAATTGGTGATGCTGAATAGGTGTGAATGTGAGTGTGAATGGTTGTTTGTCTCTATAAATTGGCCCTGCAATAGACTGTCAATCTGTCCATGGTGTACCTTAGCTCTTGCACAATGTCATCTGTGATTGGTAGTGGGTGTTGGACTGTGCCAAGGCTGTCCCTTGTCTCTGGTCCTGTTTGTTTCATGGACAGGATCTCAGGGCACAGCCGAGGTGAGCAGTGTGTCCGGTTTGGGAACCTCAGAATTGCGTCTCTGCAACAGTAATGCGGTCACTGTACCGGACCGTTGTGGTGAAGAGGGAGCTGAGTCAAAAGGCAAAACTTTCAATTTATCAGTCAATCTACGTTCTGACTCTCACCTATGGTCACGAGATCTGGGTAGACGAGATCGTAGATACAGGTGGCCTGAAATTAGTATCCCCCAGAGGGTGTCTGGGCTCAGCCTTAGAGATAGGGTGAGAAGCCTGGACATCCGGAGGGAGCTTGGAGTAGAGCCCCTGCTCCTTCACATCGAAAGGAGCCAGTTGAGGTGGTTCGGGCATCTGGTTAGGACGCCTCCTGGGAGACTCCCTTTTGAGATCTTCTGGGCACGCCCAACTGGGAGGAGACCCCGGGGTAGACCCAGGGTGCGTTAGGAGACACTATCTCTTCTGGCCGGGGAACACCTTGGAATCCCCCAGGAAGAGCTGGAAAACATTGCCGGGGAGAGGGATGTCTTGCTTTGCCTGTTGCCACCGCAACCCAATTCCGGAATAAGCGGGAGGAACTGAACTGAACTGAAGGGACATATACATGGACATACAACAGAAGCAAGGATAACAAAGCTGAGCAAGGCTAAATAAACAAACTTATGCACAAGGTAATAGGTGAAAAACAAAAGTTAAAAATAGATACATGGATGTGGTTAAGATAAAGATAAAATATGACTATTATGTTCACACAGGTAAGTTAATAAAAAGCAATGAGAAACAACAGTGGACACATTAAATGTTGTCTACATGGAAGAAAAATATATAAAAAATATATATATTTAATATGTAATGTAATAAGTTACTTTACATTTATACAGTAGATGTGATCCTGTTGATGAGCAACAGCACAGCACACTGGCACAATTTTTTCACTTGCATCTTCAAGCCACATAGTGTGGAGTGCACAGTTGGACGTTCAGCAGTTCTTCTCCATTGAAAGTAACTGACATAGCATTGCAAAAGATGGAACAAATAAAAACAGTGAAAGCATGAGAGCTCTAAGGACCAAGGCAACCATCCATCAAAGCATCTTAATGGTTGTAAAATGTCAACATCTATTTAAAAATCACACAAGTGTTGTCCACCAGTCATATAGTAGATGATGAGTATTGAAACATCCTTGGCAGTTACCCTCATGATGCATTGAAGAGGTAGTATCTCACTTAAATGTCATTAAAATAATTTGAGGTTTATACATCCAAACTACTTGGTTTTACATACTGTATGAATACACCTGTGTGAATGTGCAAAAGCTCAGTCTGTGTGTTTGAGAGAAGTGTAGTTATTATTGAGGAGATCCTTCCTGGGAGAGAAAGGCCAGACCTTGAAATGGTTTAATCAATAGAGGAATGTTCTCTGTAATGAAGTGTGTCAGCTTCTTAACAGAACTACAACCTTCATCAAGTCAATGAGGAGGGGAGGCCCATCTGAATAATCACGCCGTTGTATTGACTGGTCGCAAGATGAGGCGAATGCCAAACACTGGTATGGTCAATCAAACACACAAACAGAGACATACAGGCAAACATGAGAAACAGTATCTCAATAAACACACACACACACACACACACACATATAGGACACACAGTAAAATACTGTAAGCAATAAAAAGTTACAGTGAAAAACCTGCACTTGTCCTAGTTTGGCTATATTTAGGAAAGGTATGGACAATGTTGGTCTGTAGTATATCAGCGTTATCTAGCAATGGCTTCTTCGTGACCCATACAAACTGCCCAGGCATGCCACAAAATGGCCAATCATACTAAAATGTAATGCATATCTTTAAAAACAGATCACAAAAGCACACTCACTAATTTTGTAAAACTGTAGTGTTTAGTATTTACAGCAGCAGGGCAGTGTATATGGGACTACCTCAAAATAAACTACAGTGTGTTTCATGAAAATGAAGGCTCATGTCATCCACTGCAACAGTGTGGCTCACTGATATGTTTTTAATCGTTTTTGGACAACAATGAAGTTCTATGCCACAGATAAACAGGATATCACAATTTGGATATGAATACAATACTTGTTAGTAGACAAATAGACAAGTAAACATGTTTATAACTCTAATACAATTTGAGCTATTTGTTAAGTGTTGTTATTGCTACATAGCCAACATTAAAGTTAAATGTTGCAAGTTCAGTATCAAACTTTAAACTAAGTCTATGACTAAGACTACTTTTCTTCTACTTAAGCTAGCCCCAGCCTGGCCGGCTCGTCTCATCACTTTCTGATTGCGACTCACTTTAGTGTCCAAACTGCCCTGAGGAAGTTGCATTGCTCAGAGGGTGTAGTCAAATCCCTTGTATTACAACCACAATGGCCGAAGCTCTTGGCAAGCAGCCATCACCATCACCAGCTCCCTGCAAGAAACTGCATTCAGTAGCAGAGAAAATGTACAATTAGCCCCTTTAAGGAAGCATGGACATGAACCATTAATTGTCTAACCAGGTCTCTTAAAGCAGCACTTCACAAACAAAACTTGTCTGCTCAGGAGCAAATCCCCAACATGGCTGCTGGAGAGGGTGTTATGTGAAATGAAAGCTTTAATCCAGTACTGTATATTCACATAAATAAACATACATCAAAGCTTGTGAACAGCGAATAATAACACCAACTGATCTGCATATGAAAACAGTGTAATACATAAGCTCTCACTTTCTGAGCCTGCACTACACAAATACACACACACACACACACACACACACACACTCATTCTCTTATCCACACACCCAGAAAAGCTGATCATCACTCCCTCTGTCTTCACTCATCTTTCACCACCCTGCCTTTCTTCTCTCTCTGTCTTTCATTGATCTCTCTCTCATTGGACTCATCACTCTGCATTCTCTGCAGACAAAGAGCAACCACAGGATGACAATCACATTAGAGCACACAATCTATTTATGGCTTTGCCTCATATTTCAACTCCATTCTCTCTCACTCCCTCTCTCTCTTACACCACACATACACACCACACACACACACACATAGTCCTTCACGCTGTCTCTTTTCTCTCGTACTCTGTGATAATATAAACGCAGGGATTTTAGTGGTAATGAGTTTTTAATGAAAAATGAATGAATTATTTACAGTGGCTGGAGGACATAAGATAAAAAAGAGAGAACAGGTGATATCAAAGCTGCTGAAATCATGCTACCACATTGCAGTAAAGTTTATGAGTTTTTACTTGTATGTAGATTGTTACATACATTGATTACAAAGGATGCAAAAAAATGCATCAGTTGCATCATGATTGTGTGTGTGTGTGTGTGTGTGTGTAAATATATATATATATATGTATACACACACACACTGTATATAACACTGAACTGGTTATAAATACTGGTGTGACCTAACTTTATGTACCAAACACTATGTACAAGTGCTGACATTTCATTTTGATGGTGAGATTAAATAAAAGCCATCAATCGTGGCATCATTAGCGGGGGTGGGGAGCTGTGGGCTGTTAGCCTGTTAGCCAAGCTGCCGCTAACATCAACTGGGCTTGTTTCTAGGTTAGGATTTCCTCAGTGTTCATCATTCAGGAGGTATTTACTGGGAGCTGAAAGACCCCCAATCCATTGCAGGGCAAACGCTCATAAACAACCCTTCACACTCACATTCACAATTTAGTCACCAATTAACCTAACTTGCATGTCTTTAGACTGTGGGAGGAAGCTGGAGTACCTGGACAGAACCCACACAGGCACAGCAAAGCCCCAGGCAAACCAGGGCTTCATGCTGTGAGGCGACAGTGTTATCCACTGCACCACCCTGCCACCTATACAAAGAATATTGTATTTCAAAATTAACAAAAATCTGGTGGTGTTGACAATTATTGACAGTGGTGACAAAGAACTGATGGAGATGACAACAGATTTGATAGTGCTAACATATTTATTTATTCAAACACAAAGTAGAAATTGACATATTAAAGTTGAGACATTAAAGATAAAACACCTTTTATTTAAAATATCTAAAAATATATAACTTACCAGACCTTGTGGTGTACAATTCAGTCTACCGTGAGCAGGAAGTGGAGGAATCCTCAGGGTTATATATGACCTTGACATTGATACAACTGACATAACTTTGACTTTCATTCAAGGAAAGTATAATTTAAAGTTCATTTCATGCACTGTTACAGGTCCTTACCATTTGATTTGTACACTTCTGAATTAATTGAATATTCAGACACTTTGGCAGTTTTACATTGTGACCTCATGCTAAGGACAGGATATTTTACATGTGGCTTTCAAGTACAGGAATGCATTTTAACAAATTCTGATGAAATTCATTAAACATGTAAGAAATTAATACAATGAGTATAAACACTTATTTCATTTTTATGTATTTTTATTATTAGGAATGTATTGATTATTGACATAAGGAGGGTTTTGTATGTAGGGCATACTTTCTGAAGCCACTCTGGGTTTAACCAAAACCGCAATCTTTCACTCACCTTAACCAAAGTGTTTTTGTTGGTTAAAACTAACAATATGCATGAGTCAGGATGGAATGGAGGCAGGCGTGAGTCCGTTGTTTGACCAGTGAGTTATGTTAGTTTGTATGTTCAGTCATGAAATAACAAACAACTCTTTGTAAAGGCTTTTATAAGTAAGTATATACTGAAGTCAGTAAAAACAAGGTCAAAGGCACAATTTGAGAATCTGAAAATTATTTTTAATTATTTTCAAGACTCAAACTTGCAACTTCACTGTTGGAGTGGCTCAGCTGTGCTAATCTGCTGCCTGTTCTGTGTTCAGTCCTCAGCCTTGATCTGTATTCAAGTTCACAGGTGAACTGTTCCTCAGCCCACAGTTCAAAAGGGAGATGAAGGGTGATGAAGGGACTCACAGTGTGTGGTCCTGAGGGCTGGATGAGGAGATGGTGGATAAACATATGGGGATTTACAAACTTCAATAGCATGTTTACACTTTTTAAAATTGAGAGCCCCAGTCAATAGCTCAGTTTAATATAGACCCCTCACCTCCCCTCCTTTCCACCTGGACATCATCAATCTCGATGATCTCTCACTTTGAGGAAGAACCTACAATTAAATCACTGCCTCATTAGGAGGGATATAATAATTAGAACACAGTTAAGATTATTTTAGTCAAAGAGTTTTTTCCCCTGAAAGCTCTCATCTGCAAATTATGAGGCATTAGATGACTATATTTGTTCTCTGGTGTGCACTCAAATAGGTTTCCTTCAGTGTCTATGAACTGTTTTTAAGCACATAGGTATGTTTGTATCTTTGGGGAAAGATTACACAGTTCCTCTATCCACTCTTTACTGTCCATTTGTGTTCACTATTGTCCCTTCTCTCTATTGAACGGCAGTTATTTTCCAAAATAATCATCTCTCTATCAAAAAGTATTTCCCTTATTTTCCCTTATTTAACTAGAGAGATACGACAAAGCACTATGCTTTAGATAACCTTGAGATTACCTGCACCATATCCTCCATATTTTAAGTTCTAATAATAAAGAGTCATTGCATATTTTATCCATAGGTTGTGATTCCTCTGGTCAGTGTTAAGACTCTGTAAGTGTTGTCACTAGGGATATATATTTTCCTCCCTTTAAATTAACAATGACATCTGTCATTGAGCTAATAAAGCATAAATTCTACTTATCATCACATTTCTCTTTTTGCAGGTGATGTAATTTTATTTGTGTCTAAGGTACAGCAATCCCTACCTAGTATTTATGGAATTTTTTAAAATAGTTAGATAAATTATAAAGAAAAATTCATTGGTTTCTTACTTTAAGTATCATTCTTACATAGTATTCAGTCAGTACAGGCCTTTGTCTGCTGTTGTTTCCGTACCTGGTTAAAGGTCCACTCAGTCCTGTTTCTTAACTCCCCATTCTACAAGAAGATGGTGGACTGGTTTCAGACCCCCACTCAGCCCTGGCACATTCTGACATGCCTCAGAATTGATATTTTATATAAAAGATATTTACTGAAAAGTTACTTAAGGTACTAGTGTCTGGGACAAGTAATCATGCCATGGTCCAATTTGCTGACGTCAAAATTTTTCTCCTTTATGAAATTTGAGATGAGCATTAACTGAAGTACCTAACCTGTAACTGTGTGCTTTTATGCATTTCGCTGCAGCTACGTGATTGGCTGGATAATTGCATGAATAACCAGGTGCTAGGAAGTTTGGCAGATTGTCTTTGTACTTGTGTAGTCATAGCTTCCCAGTCTGCTTACCTGTTCTTGCCTGATCTTTACTTGATCCTGACCTTTGCCTCTACCAGTTTTTGTTTGCCTGTTCTTTGCCTGATTTGTCTGCCTTCTTTGACCACTGTTATCGACCCATACTCACTTAAGTAAAGAGCTTTTTGACTTTTGTCCCATGAGTCTTATTTTTGAGTCCAAATTTCAGTGTCAGATCCATTACAGCTGCTAATATTCCCCATGACACACAACTGACTATGAATCCCTTAATATGTTTTTAAAATAACAAGAAATAATAGAGATATGTAGCTTTCACTTATGATTAATTATTAAGATGTTCACAGATATCTTTGGTGATTGTACAGACATGGGTAAAGAGCTCATTTAGCTATCAATAAATTGGCAGTAAAAAGAGAAAAATAAATATCTCATTATCTTCACAAAGCTGGAACTATCAACTGTTGCTTTTGAAATTTGCCCATCGACTTTACTTAAACCCAAAGAAAAGGTAACTGTAATCTTTGCCAGTTAAATCAGTTAGGAATCTGAATGTAAGGTGGGAATGCCACGCTGTAAAATATTTTTGGAAGCAGGTTTGAAAAATGATTGAAAAAGTTATTGAATTGCTTTTATCCAGTTCTCCACAAGTGGTGTTATTAAATGACTACTACTACTTACATTTAAATACATTTCAGTAGAAACTATGGCTGGCTGGATCAACATAGCAATATTCTGATAGCAACTAGATGGAAACTTCCACATTCATTTTCACTCAATCCATGGTGCATATATAGATACAGTATATTGATTGTGGAGTTATCTGTGGTTGGTTCAAACAGGAGGTGCTGGGGGCCTCTGGGGGAACACTTATGACTGAAACATATTTGCTTTGATAACTCTTATAAAAGAGCTGGTGATGCATCACGTTTTCAGTATGTTTTCTATTTGTAAACATTTGTTATTTACTCAACATTGAGATTGAACGGATAAGTAGTTGGATGGATGGGGGAGTGAAGTGGATGAACTGAATGTGTTTTGTAGTATTTTTTGGGTAACACTTTATATTAAACTAGACTTATTCACCATTAACTAGTTATTACTTATTAACTTGCATATTGGCTCTTTATTAGTCATTATTAAGCACTTATTAATCCCTTATTCTGCATGATCATATTGTACGGCTCCTAGGTCATAAGGTGTTTTCCCTAAATAAACTCCTAATTACTGCTTATTGTTAGTAAGTAAAAAAGTTTTTGTACATGAATTGTGATCTTATGATTATGCTTTGCTCAGTATGGACCTTATAAGAGAGTAGGGCACTCTGTAGCAAATGTATGAAAGAACTTTGTAGAGAGATGTTACTTGTCTATCAGTGTGTGTATGTGAATGTGTATGTGTGTATGGATGTATGTACAGTATGTAATGAAAGAGAGGGCCATCAATTCCCCAAAGAAATGCCATGCGATGATGGTAATGGCAGAAGCAGAGAGTAATGAAGGAATTGATCTCCACTTGGCAGTAAGTGCTTGACATTTCAACCAATGCCTTGAGCACCTAACAGCTCCCCCTCCCATGCTTAAATACCTCTCCCCCCTCTTTGTTTCTTTCTTTGACCTGTTAACTTTTAAGTTTCCCTCACTTTTCCATACTTTCTATCCTTACCACCAAACGTTAATCACTGTCTCTCCATCTGCCTGTAATTGTAGTATGCTGAATTATTATTTACAGTTTCTTTCTCGTCTATTCTCTCAACCTGTCACACTTTCAGGCACACTCCCTTCTTCGTCTCTCTCTATCTCTATTTTTCATTTGGTCACACACACACACACACACACACACACATATACACACCCCAAGCCACTGGTCCCATGGGTCAGCCCATATTAGCTTACTTGTTAATACTTGGACGGCTTGAGATCAATACTTAATCAACAAGTAATGGGATTCCTCAGCCATCCCATATGATCTTTCAATAAAGACTTGAATCTGTCTCGACCAGACATTCCCCCCTGACACACAAACACACGCACACATACACACACACCTTCCATTGATGAGAGGGAAAGAAGAAAAGAGTGAGAGAGTCAGCTGTCTCACCAGGCAGGAGGAGGAGGAGCTGGAGGCAAACTACACACTGCAGGTGCATGTCAGATTATATTTTTTTTGTGTGTGTATGCTTGTGTATTTGCCTTTAGAGCGAAAGCCCTATACATACTGTGTGATAACTAGAACAGGTTGTGTTGCATATCACATATTAATCACTGTCTGTATCACTGCAGTTCACTATTAAAGTAGACTGTGATATGGAGTCATGACAATGAGTTCAGTTTACTTCAAGGGCCTCCCCTTTCACCAGATCTGAATCTAATAGAACACCTTTGGGATGTGGTAGAATGGAGATTGGCAGCATGAATGTGCAGCCAATAAATCTGCAGAAATTATGTGCAAACACGTCAACATGGACCAGAATCGTAAAGGAATGTTTCCAACATCTGGAATCTGGAATCCATGCCACATCTACATCCAGATCAACTTGCTAGCAGACCCCCCTTCAAAACACTGGCTGAGATTTTCCTCTCGGCTTCTCAGCCTCTCATAGCCTCTCATTTCTTCTCATAGTGGGTCCAGGGATATAATATGATGCTAGTGGTTATTGCTGGTGGGACACACATCTTTTAATCCCTCACTGTGTTTTATATGTTATAAATGCTTCTCTTAACATATGGATAGCTGATTTGTTCAGCTAACCAGTATGACAGTGTTGATGAAGTATCCTGTGTGGACATGTCCATAGTTCCAAGGCTGGAATCACCATCAGCTGTGGAGGAACACCACCAGTTTTTCGAGGAATGTTGTCTGTCAGAACAGTCGTATTCCCTTTCTGCCTGTTTGATTAGCTACACCCGGTTTGGATGAATATGGCAAACCACCACACTGACGATTCCCCATAATAGTCTGTCATTGCATGAGTTTTCTCCTCAAAAGCATTCCCTAGTTCCCTCAAAAGACGTGTATATGACATGTATGAAGTGTGTAACGGCAGTGAGGTTTGTTTACTGCAACAAACCCGGCATATGCAATGAATATGCAGGTTAGTAGGGAAGATCACCCGCCATGTTGCCATGGATAATCTATAGCACAACGGCAGTTTTTAGTGAATATAATCTTTGTTCACTTTCAGTCAGACCCAAAAACAGGTGAAGCTCTAGCAGGCTCACGCCAACTGCCCCGATATACACTGCAACTCTACAATGGAGGTGGCAAATGCAAAGTTATCACTCATCAAAAGCCACATTTCAGGGAATTTGTCTGTCAATGGATTTAGTCCAATTTTAAATTAATATGTTAGCTCTGATAATTTTGACAATCAGTTTTGTAATTTATGTGCTAATGCATCTGATATGATGTTAAATGTGATGTTTTGGGGAAAACCTCTCTTGGGGATCGTGACTGTTTTGTCGACAGTTCCAATTGCAGGTCAAAACATCTGTAACAAAAATATCATTCATACAATGACCTCTTTCCTGGTTATTTTCAAGTCTTACATGATGTTTCTGCAGTCATTGGAATATAATAAGACCTCTAAACTTCTGAACTTTTACCTCCCTTATTCTGTCTGCTCATGGTCTCTGAGGATGATCCAGGAGTGTTTTCTAATGTTGCTCTCATTGTAAGTTGCTCTGAATAAGCACTTCAGTTAAATGCCTGGGAAAAAATAAAACATAAGTGTACTGTACAAAAAGCTGTGTTGCTGTATTAAGTCGAGCAGACTCCGACATGGGTGCAGTGTGATAAATCCCAGAAGAGTTGCATGCTAAACAGTTTCAACCTGGCTGCAGCCAGCCATCTCCCTGTAAACAGGCTTTGTGTCACCATTGTCATATCACAGTGCCATTAATATACATGAGAGTCTGAGGCCTTTAAGACGCTTCAGAGAGAGAGAGCGAGAGAGAGAAGAGAGAGAGCTGGCAGCATCTCTCTACTCTTTGTTACTATCACTCCTCACTTCCTCACTCCCCTCCTCTCCCCTCTTTTTTCCCACTTTTTTTCTCTCTCCAGTTTCTTCAACTCTTTATCTTAAACTTACTCTTCTTTTGCACCTTTTCACTTGTTTCTTTTTTCTTTTTGTTCTCTCCTATCTTTTCTCTTTATCCATTTTGTTACCATTGTTCTCTTTCCCACTTTCCTGTTTTAGTTAAGAGTAGTTCTTTCTAACTTAATGAAATCAATCACCTTTTTTTTTTGCCTTCTCTGTTTCTGCCCCCTACACCTCTCCCTCAACTTCACACTTTTATTTTCTTCCTTTTATCCAAATGTTCAGACTACCTTGCACTTGTAGAGTTGTAGATTTAATAGGCACATATCCATGCCATCCAGATTGCTGAGGGCTGTCCGAGTCAAAGTCCAGGGGGCTTCACCACCAGGCTTCACCAGACTTTGTTCTGAAGATTAGCCATAATGTACAGGAATGTGGATGTGGTAATATATTATTACAATGACAGAGGATTAAAGTCAAGTCACATGACTTGGTCTCAAGTTAGGCTGGAGGCAGGAACCTGATGTCTTTCGACTGACATATGACTGAATATAACTTAACAGTGGTGGTCCTCTCTTGGACTTTAGCCTTTCAACTTGGAATGACTTGCTGTCACCCAAAGATGAATGATATTTTTACAAAGTTTTCAGTTAATCAGCTCTTCAGCTTCCTGACAACAGCTAGATTTTAAATGAACCTGACAATCTGCAAACATGATTGGCTGCCTTTGAACTGGTAAAGGTGCATGTGGCAGTACATCCAACACATAGTACAATAAATGATCTCATTCAGATATGTAAATATCTTATCATGTTATTATGTGTCTATACGGTGGTTAACAAAACAACAAATATGTATGTTAATATGCAAAACATTCAGTTCAGATATTATAAAGAATGAATATGTGTGGCACAGGAAATTATTGTATTTTCCTTGTTTTTCTCTTTCTCTTCTCTCCATCCTTCTCTTTCCATCAGGTTATTTAGCTTTTCTCTCCTTTCTATGCATTCCCTTTTGTCCACACACCAACTGTGCTCCATGTACTCTCTCCTCTATTTCACTCTCCTTTCTGTTTATTCTTCATGCATCCTCATATTGTTTTCACATAACTCATCACCCTGGAATTTCTCACAAACCCTGGAACTTGTGCATTTCTTGTTTATATTCATGTGTGTATACAATATATGTTTGAGAATTTGTGAGTGTGCAGAAATCACAAAATCTTTTTTTTTTTTCTTGTGGATGCCCACTGAGGATCGTCTGTGTTATAGATGTATAAATGCATAAATGCATGTGTGCCTGCATTTGTTTACAATGACTGCTGCTAGTATGCTACAGCATGTTACATAACTCTGAATAATGTGGGAAAGAGATACTCTCTAACACTTTATTTACTGCTCTCTCTCTCTCTCTTTCTCACCCGCCCCCACACCTCCACACTGTCAGATAGAGTGATTTATACAGGATGTGTTTCTCTCTCCTTATCTCTCCTCTCTCCCTCTCTTTCTCTCCTCTTTCTTTTTATCAGTTGCCTGTTGACACTGCTGTAACCTTCACTTCCTTCAGTGTGGTATGTGTGTGTGTGTGTGTGTGAGTGAGTGTGTGTGCAGGCATACAGGAAGCGTGGTCAGGTGCAGAAGTGGTGGAGACGAGTTGCTGTTCTGCCAGTGGTTTCCTCTGCATCAGGCATCTCAGACCTCAGTGACCTTACATGTCATCATTCTATCATGATCCCTCTTTTTGGTGATTTACAGTGGCCGCCCCCCCAACACACACACACACACACACACACACACACACAGTAACACAAATACACATGCATGTAAATGTACACACTGCAAGTACACTGTTTCCTTTTTAATGCAATTAAATACTGATAGATTTGCAAGATCTATGATGTCCTATCCCTTCTCAGCTCTGATTAATCATTACTCCTGTGTGACCTCTGCCTTACCACCCCAGTTGTGAATCACAAATGTTGAAACAGACAGATTTCAGCCTTAGTTCATACAGCTGACTACAGCCACTACTCTGTTTCACTGGTGCATAATTGTGAACTTATGCATCTTATGCCCAATATAGAAAGTAGTCAGTAGTAGAAATTGATGCTCTATGTGACCATACACTTGTTTCTCTCTCTCTCTTATTTGAGGATGCAGGATTTCCCAAAATTTCATTGGAAAAAAATCAAAGTTTTCACCGTATGCTGCTGTTCAGACTGCAGTTCCTCTCAGCTGTGCACTTTCGATTTCTCTGTGAATTACAATTCCAAACAATTCCAAATGTTTTTCTTTTTGTCTTGATGGGAGGGACGTAGCACAGATTGGAGTGAATGAGACATTGCTTCTTTTCTTCAGAAACAAGCAAAGAACTACAAAGAGCTACAATGACCACTGCAGTCTAGGACCAGACTACATATGGGTACTCATTAATGCATGTGCAGTTTAGCAGCTTTTCTACAACAATAAATGCCACTGAACATTCTGCTCTCTGTCTTATGAAGACCTCTGCTTATCAATTTGGGCATTTTTCTGATATTCCCTCATTCTACTTCTCAAACTCTTGTTTGCTTCAGTTTTATCCTGTTGTTGAGCCTTCACTGTTGTGACAGACTGCAGTTAGTAATGGAAACCCATAATTGTACAAGTAGTTATATATAATTTGTAGAGCTCTTGATCGCCCTCCTCTGCTTCATCTCCATCCCTCACCACTCACTTTCACAACCTCTCCATCCCTTCCTCCGTGCTGATTTAAAGATTGCTTTAAAGACGTGCATATGCTGAGCTTACAGTGATTGTGGATGTATCCATGTTTCTGTATGCATGATTGATGTGGGTCTAAGTGTTGCGTGTGCTTGCATGTGAATTGTTAACATGGGGACGTAGTGCATTCCTTGACAGCTGTGAGTGAAAATGACCATCTTCATATCCAGCTATGACAGTCACATCTGATGTTATTATAGTTTTATTTCACTAGTGTCAGATGAACACCTCGCACTACTAAAAGCTGTGTTGAAATCTCAAATTATAAAACTATGCTCTCCCATAAAGCCTGTTTGTTGAGACAGATCTGAGCATTTAGGTCATTTAGTGGTGTGTTGTCATGGACTGCATGCTTTTATGGTGTCAAATACAAGTATATAACTAGAAGGTCTGACTGCTCCTGAAATCATAATATAATGTAAATTTTGATTTTTTTCTAGAGTTTATTTTTAAGTTTCTGAGATATATATTAGCACTAATGACAATAAAGATTAAGTCTCATGTACAGGCTGTACACACCCATGGTACACCACACACTGACTGACATTTCCCTTACTGTCCTACTCACTGTGCTGCTGTGCCTGCTATGACAGGGTAACTACCAGTCTTGGTGGTTCATGGAATATGATGACCTTACATAAATTCCTAACATGGCTCCACCCAAATCAAACATGAACAGCACAAATCAGTCACATTGTGGAAATGCTTGTACAAATGTGCATAAGTAATGTATTATAAGAAGCAGGGTGAGCAGGGTAAACTTTGTGTATGAATTAATCTTTCTGTGTATGGGTGTATATACATGTCTAAATAAAAATACAGAATTTAATGAAAGAAAAATAGAAATAATAATTAAAAAAAATAAATATGGCCATGTAAGTCTCTCAGAACATTGTCCAGAAAACTGTTGTCCAGGTAAGAGAAGATCTGGGGCCTGTGATGAGAATAGTGGGTTGGCCAGCTATCTTTGTGCTCAACTCAGATTTTTTGTTATCGCAAAGCTGGCTCTCTATCAATCAGGATACATCTCCGGGAAACTTATGCTGCATGGCTAACCTGCTCCAGAGCAGGTTAACTAAAGAGAATCAGATGAAAACCTGTCAACACCTCAACCTCTGACCAATCAGATCACTGTTTGTTTGAAAAATATAATAGTTTTTTTTTTTTTTCAACTTGTAGGACCATGAAATGAATCTTGTCAGTAGTAAGGTGTTGGTGATTACAAGTTTATGATGCCCAGCTCTAACCCTCCACTCCCCTCTCAGTCTATGTTTGTGTAATTGTCCTGTATCAATGTACTGTGTGTCGACCATCTGTTATAATCAGCCATGAATATTGCAGTGGCCCTAGCACTTTAAATGGCATATATACCCTATGGATTTTGACATGCATGGGAGAAGTTATGTGTGCCAGAGATACACTCTGTGTGCGTTTACAGTTGGCCCATTGATTTATAATTAACGCTGGGGTTACTGCTCCAGCACATACACAGCTGGCCTGCTCTCTAGGGTCACAGCAGTATGTGTGCATGTGTGAGTGCGCCTGTGTGTGTGCACTTATATGGCTATCTTTGTGAGGACCTGTGTGAATTTTACATTGTGACATTATGGCTGTCTCTCTCTTTTGTTTTCTGATACACTTTCAAAGGGCCAGAATATTTGGTTTAGTTTTAAGGGGAGAATTACCTTTAGTTTAGTTTAATGTGTGTGTGTGTGTGTGCACATAACTATACTACACACACACACATACGTGTACATATTTTGCCTCTGCTCATGAATCGAGCATATGTTCCTTTTTAAATAGGTTCATCTTTGAGTGTTTGTGTGCATAAGTGAGTGTGCATGTGGAGAGTAACCATGGTAACCCACTTAAAGATCCCTGCAGACCACAGACACTTCAGTCCCATCAAATGTATTGATTACAGTGCCCATGTGAATTAGATGGACACACACAAACACACACACACACACACACACACACACACACATACATCCTCCAGTCACCTGCTAACACCACTAGGCTACACTCTTGCTTCCATGAAAACAGCACAATGAAAATTCTTTGATGCCTGGATGTGTCTTTATGAATGTTTCTTATATATTTCCTATATTTCTTTATTGGTATTTTATGATAGTCAAGGCAGCTGTTCATATTGTTACACAAGAATGAAAGACAGCAGAACTTGCCAAGGCCTTGCAGTGCTTCACATTGTCTTATTTTAACTTGGTCAGAATTGTAAGATGAGAAATGCTCTTACTGAAAAGATCATTTGCAAAAGTTGTGTTTCTTTCACCTCACATTCTTCTTCAAGTGACATGAATGTCTTGTATTGTTAGCGGATGAAAACAGTGTCTCTATTCAAAGGTTTATGTTCAAGTTTGCCCCTGAGTACATTCATAATAAGCCAGTCCTTTGCCACCTCCTGATGACAGAAAGATCAGGATTAAAGATACTTTTGTGCGAATGAATTTAATAGTTGTTTGAAGTTATTACATAAAGTCAAAAATGTCCTGAAAATGTTTCAGGTGGTCTGTTTAAAAAGCATTCTTTATTTTTAGTTTTATGAGGTACTGATTACTACTTACACAAAAAGTGGCCATTATTATTATGCTAATCTTAAAATAATCTTGTAGCAGTGAGGTTTGAGGATAATAGTTAGATATCAAAAATGTATGGAGATGTGTTTCGGAAAAAAAAAAAAAAAAAACAAACTGAAAGCCTTTATTGTACAGTATGGATGGTATGGTATGGATGTTCCAGTTGTGTTTTCATGTTGTTTGTTTGCTCCATTGTTGCTGTTACATTTAAGTACAGTATATACTTGTGGGCACATGTGTCCTTTAGTTCAGGGTTCATTATTCATTACAACACACTATTCAGAGGAACAATGTTTTCCTGTCTAAAGCAGAAATAACAGCAATATGACTCTGGCCCCTAACAGTCTTCCCTAAAACCATATGGAATCCCTGTCACCATACTGTACACAACTGTACATTATCGAATCATCTCCACCTGTTCATTGTAACTGAATGAGTAGAACAATTATTTACTACATGTTTTTCTCTGTAGAGCCTGTTCAGTAGGTTAGCTAAAAAAAAAAAACAGTTAGTTAGATGTAGAGGCCTTTTGCTCCAACAACCTTTAGACAGACACTGATGTTCTTGTGTTGTCTCACTGATTTTTTTGAGATACAGCAGCTCCATTTGCATTACAACTGAAGACAAGAATACATACATTTAATTTAGCATTAAAATCACACTCACAAAATTAACATAAAGTTGCCTTTTAAGTGTGATCATCATATGCCCAAGCGTTTTACATGTGTGTCTTTAATGGAAGGCATTCTCAAAAGATTCTTGGTAAACTCTCTTGGACAGGAAAAAACAAACAAAAAAAAAAAAAATTCAAAAGATGTGGAGGACATATGAAACAAAATCACCATTACAAACAGAAACAAGTGTAAACTTTTTGTTTGCAATCCAATAATAATAATAATACATTTTATTTATAAGCGCCTTTCTGACACCCAAGGACACTGTACAATATATAATAAACGAAAGAATCATACAACAAACAATAAAAAACTCTTACAATATACAATAATCAATAAAAAACAACAATGGATAGAATCAACATAAAAGAAATGCAGGGCGGTGAAGTTGCAGACTATCCAAGACTATACTTCATATATTTTCAAATCATGGAACCATCCAGTTATCTTTCATTGTTGTCAGATGTTGTTTCCTTTTGTTACTGTCAAACGCTAGTTTTGCTATGATTATCACAGGGATTGGCAGGCAGCATTAAGGTAAGACCACTTTACATGTTCCTGAGTACTGTTCCTGCCTGGGAGCAGAGAGCAGTTGGTTAACTTGGCGCTGAAGTTGGTAAGCATTATTCTCTCACAGTGGCTGAGGAACTGTTTATGTGCTGCTGACACTGGAGGCACGGTGTAGATTCTGTTCCTGCTGTTCCTGAGTGGTGGACTAGCTTGTCACCATTACAAGGGTTGTGGAAGTTTGCCCATCCTACAGCTGCTTTGTGGACTTGTAGAAGGCTTGTAATCATGTCCCCTAGGGAATACGAGACATCAGATGTTTTGCAAGGTGGCTGGGCTTAACCTTATAGATAATGCAAAGAATACTAATGTACAGATAAATGGATATTTTGAGAGGAAACATATACCTGTAAATTCTGTTAAAATGTGTATGATATTGGCATCAAGGAGTAAAAATAATGGATTATATATTTTTATATGCTTTGCACAACTAATGGACTTCCATAGTTTGTACAAAACCAATTCAGTTTCAGTCTTTAAATTAGAGATAATGTGGCTGTCACAAATACAAATCTGGAATTAGTCTGGGTTTGGATTCTTGAATAGGGGTATTCAGTGAGTAGTGATGAACTTTCAAGTTTGAGGGTTAAAAGTTTGAGACTGATATTATTGATGGACATTTCCTGTGAGTGTATGAGTGCAAATACATGTTTGTGTGTTCGTAGTCAGTTCCTGCAGGGTGCATGAACTGTGTTTGGTGACATCAAAATAACCCTATTGTAGCCTCTCTATTGCTCAACTAGACACACACACACACAGAAGCCCTGCATGACCACTTAATCCCTCTCGGTCCTCACTCTCCACACTACATTGCTCTGCACTCACTGTTTACCCTCTCTGCCTCTTCTCTGCCCCACTTCTTTCCCTCTCATAATCTCTCTCTTTCTTTGTCCCTCTTTTTCATTTTACTTTTACCGTCTCCACTTTCTCTGACCTGTCATCTTGCCATCTGATCTCATCTGTTCCTTCTTATAAGGTCATCTCTCCTCTCTCCACTGCTGTAATTTCTCAGGGAGCGAGGGCAGTAAGAGGCCCTTTCTCTTTGATTCATCTCTCCATCGGGAGGTGAAGGGCCTGGGTGTGTGAGGTGACACACTGGATTAGGGGGTTGCATTCAGTCTAGATGTGGGGTCATCGACGGGGGTCCTTGGGGGCCACTTTGTGGATTGTCGCCCACTGATCTGTCATGGCCAGCCAAAACACATTTCAAGGCCCTTTTGATCCACCCCAACACTCTCCACAGGCAACACACTCATGCACACCACATATGCACATTCACACAAATGTTTTAATAAGGTCATCTAGAGTTCTGCAAGACAATCTCAGGACACCATGAGAGAGTCAATCCATTGTATTCTTCTGAAAACTTACTTTTCAAATTGTTCTCACAAAGATAAAGAAATATCATATCTGATAATAAATCTATGAGCACAATGCCAGGGTTCGTTTTATCTAAAGGATGGCCTTTAGGGCCGACACCACCAACATTTATGAAACATTCCTGGAGCATGTTTGACATCCATCATTGTCTCACCACATGGTCCTTTAAGTGGCCCTTCTGAAGCTTTTGATCATATCACATAATCTTCATAAGCAGACACAGTTTGTCCGATTGTCAAAGTATTGTGGATGATCAGAGCTTCATTTTTTCTAAGCATGTTAATGCCTTTCATCTCTTTGAACATCTACAATTTCATTACAACTGGAAAAACTGCTGATGAAGCTTGTGGGATATAATCAAAAAGCTTCAGAGCTGCACTTTGAACTTTGAACCGTGTGAACAACGTTTGAACAATCCAGATGTCCAGTTTTGCCATGTGCTGTGATCCTAAGGGAGATAAATAGTAGGTGTTTCTACACAGAGGATGAGGTGTGAGCAGCTTGTGTGAGTTGGAGGTCACCTATGACATGTGTTTTGGAAGTGTCAAGAGCCCATAACAGATTTTTAGTGGTTATGCATATATAATGCAGAAAAAATGACTTAAATGATATGATTTGGGTCATGTTTACCGGTAAAACACAAGGAAATAGGCCTGTGGCCATCACACGCTGTAAGTGTATGAATATGAATCAATGTCAGTGTGTAAATAGAAATGTATATACCCAAATGTAATGTATGGCTCCAGCTGTCTGTATTTCTATATGTATATTGGTATGTTACCCACACAGCACACACAACTTTGTCTATATGTGTGTACACAGTGTATGGTTTGTGTGTATATGCATGTGACTTGTGGCTTAAAAGAGCCCTGGCGTACTTAAAGGTGCATTACAAGACTCAGTCTAATCTGCAGTGATAGCTAAAGTGCTCTGTGTCGACCACAGGAGACTCTGTGTATGTGCGTGTGTGTGTATGTGTGTTTGTGAGCTTCTGTTTTTAGGGGGCAGCACCGAGAAGACAGCCTATGATGTGTCCACCATACGCATTATTCAGCATAAATTTTGTATTGGGCTGCGATTCTCCTAGTCTTCACATGTGCAAAGGATGGAGAGATGAAGGCAGGGAAGAAGAGTGCTAGAGTTCATGGGAGGACGGAGTGGAGGATGAAGAGAGTGTGTGTGTGTTGGTGGGGGTGGGGTGTGTGTGTGTGTGTGGGGGGTGGTGGATTAAGATAGATGGAACGGAAGAAAAAAAAGGTGGAAGTAACATAGAGGAAAAGGAAAATGAAGTAAGAAAGAATGTAGTAAGGAGGTTGCAGGGGAAGTGTGATAAAGGACATGAAGCTGGAGTCAGAAATAAAGGGTCAGACAGTGTTTATGTAGAAGGAGTAGCTCTGTGCCTTTACATGTCTCCTGCATTTGTTATACAGATTCTTCTCCTTGTTTCCCTTTCCCTTATCCTCTCCTTAGCTCCTATTTATTTTAATGTACTCTGAGTCTTAAATGCCAATGGTAAACACTGCAAAGCCATTCGAAAGGCATGTGTGTCCGTGGATGCAAGTGTGCATCTGCACAGATAATGTATGTGTAGTATGTTTGCCTTTAACTATGGGATGTTTACAGTTTCTGCTTATGTACTGCACAGTGTATTTGTGTGTATTGTAGATGTGTGTTTGTATTTCTTTCTTGTGTACACATTCGTATATCTGTGTTCATATTTCTCTCCAGCTTGTTGCCGGAAACACACTGATTGTAATAGCAACTTTAACAAAGTTCCTAATTAATTTTCTTATTTAATAATTGTTTCTACTGTGATCGTTTGAGTGAGAAAGCCACATGATATGGCAAAATTTTGAGGAAAAGCTAACCAGTGGACATTAATTGAACTTTTTTGTTGAAATATATCTGTAACCTTCTGAGAGATTGGAGGATTATTCAAATGCATGAAAATGTCTCTGTAATTATACTTAACATGCACATTCTTTCATCTCACCCCCCATCAGTAAAACCCACTGTATACATGTGTATGTGCATATGGGTACAGATGAAATATGTGATTCTGTTTGTATGCATGCACATACCTACAATGAGAACGTAAATATCTATCACTATAGATAAAGAACCATTTTTGACTCTGTGCAATAATTCACTGTGTGTATGCATTTTTCTCATTCATAAAATTGCCAGAAAAATTCTGGTTGCAAATGTAAATGTAAATTATTTTATTGTGCAGTAACACACTACAGATAATATCAGAGGCTAACTTACTTCATTATTTGCCTCCCGGTCAACTGATGAGGTCGGTTCATTCTGGCTCAGTGCCTGTCAGCTGGGGAACACTTTCATGATCTAGCTGTGTCCATCTGGAACAAATCCAGAGACCAACACATTTCCAGTGACACGGCACTGATGGGTACATCAGCTGTGTGCAGGTCTCTCTGTGTGGCCTAAATGCCACTTTGGTTGGCTGCTGTGCACTTTTTGCTACACTATTTATAATCAAAACACAGAATGTACGTTCTGTGATGCCTGATATGCCATGCAAAGGTGATCACATTATGTAAATGTTTGACAATTATCATCAGGTGAACATACATAACTTCAGAAGTGATTGGAATTCATCAACAGACACACAGGATTTGGAAGGAAGACATACCGATACATATGGTGTAAGTAGTTTCTTTCATGCACTAACGTGCACACAAACAAGTTTTTTTTAACTCAATGAAAATGTATATGTGTATGAATTCAAATTATGCTCTGTATGTATATATAAAAGTGCACATAAGCATATATACAGAAATTGTCTATGCATGTGTGTGTTTGTGTGTGTGGGACTGGGCTATGGAGGTTAGCCAAGGCAGCAGCGGTGATGGAGACCTATTTTAATTCTTAACTAGATGTCCATGATTTATTAATCTGCGTTTGAAATAACAATTACCATGTCAGAAGGGATCAGGCCAAAACCTTAATTGCAATGGAAAACATACTTAATATGGAACTTGCCCCAGCCAAAGCACATGCATGGCATCCCCAACAGACCCAAGAAGATGTCTGTCTGCATTCCGTGACTGTGCATTACACAGTATCCATGTAAATCAGAGCATGAATGTCAATGCTCTTTCTGCATTAACTCATATGAGTTATATATTGCCATCTGTGCATTATTCAGCAACAGTGTCTCATCCTCACATAAATGTGTATATATATGTGTATATGTAAATGTGCATGTATATATATATATATATATAAAACCTGCTTCTGCACAACTTAGCGGCTAAGATAAGTCAGCTAGGCACATGGCTCAATATATGAGTGGGGCCCAGACAGTAATTGGTGGTAATACCAGGGGAGCTGGGCACCAGCTACTGGTCGATAGAGCAGTCACTCAAGACTGCAAGACCAGGCAGACTGACCTGTGCCCCGTCCTAATTGAGAAAGTCTATGACTCAATGCCATACACATTGGCAGTGGAATGCTTGGAAATGACAACATAAACAGGATACTAAGATCCGTCATTAAGAACTCATTGGGGCTGTGGAAAACAGCTCTAGAGGCCAACTCAAAGCCAATTGCACAAGTTACCATCAAGAGCGGCATATACCAAAGTAATGCACTATCCCTGCTGCTGCTTCCTCAGCGAGACCTATCAGAAAGAGTTGTTATGCATTCTGGTTCCGAAAATGGAGCAACCATCAGTCACCTCCTCTACATGAATGACATCAAACTGTATGCCAGAAATGAGCAAGATGCTGACTCACTGACTCACATCACCATGACCTACAACAACGTTGGAATGTCATTCGGACTAGATGAGTGTGGTTGGATGGTATCAGAGAGAGGGAAGATAATCAGAACCAAAAGAGTTGAACTACCAGAAAACAACACTGCAGATGTTTAGGGCAGCTACAAATACCTTGGTTTCCCACAGGCTACTGGAAACCATGAGGCGGCAGTGTAATGTCAACCACAGCCAAATACCTACGCAGAGTAAGGAAGGTCCTGAAAAGTCAGATGAATGGGAAGAACAAATACACCTTGCCAGTCATCAGATACCCTGCTGGTATAAAAAGCTGGCCAAAGGAGGAGACTGAGGCAACTGTCATCAAGTCCAAGGAAGCTCCTCACAATCTATGGAGGATTTCACCTCAAGTTCAGCACCCTGAGACTGTAAACTAAGTAGAACAAGGGAGGCCAAGGACTAGTGACAAGTACATCAGGAAGATGCCCCCCAAAGATGAATTGTTAAGTGACTACCTCAGGCTGCAGAAACCAAATGATGATGAGGAGGACAAACCATCACGGAGGGACAAGCCCCTGCATGGCAAAATGCTGGACAGAAGCACTAATCATGGCAGCACAAGAACAGGTACCTTGTACAAAATCAGTAGAGGCTGGGGTCTACCAGACAGGACCCCAGGTGCAGGCTGTGCAAAGATGCCCCTGAGAGAGTTCAGCACATAACAGCAGGGTGTAAGATGCGTGTGTGTATATATATATAATGATGAGATGTTTGTCATAGACATGTCTGATGTGATCAGAAAAGTGGGGGCCAGGGACAGACTCTACAGATCCACAGATCCAGCAGACAAGACCAACAGTGTAATTCCAGTTGCAATTTGTTGTCCATGGAAGTCAACAGCATGGTACTTCACAGAAACTGTCAAACTAGGTGAGAAAGCAAAAAATTCTTACTAACTGTTGGGACATCATGATGCATCCCAGATGCTGTGTCTATTGTCTTCCACAATGACTTTCTTTTATCCTTCCATCATCTTTCATTATGAGAAACGCTTAAAAGAACATCAGTCTCCTTCTGTTTTGCGATCTAAAACAATTGGTATCTGAGCTGTGAAGCATGCCTTCAAATAGTTAAAAGCGAACATATCAGAGGATTAAGAACATGTTCAAAGGGAGACATGGTTTGCATGCTTGGCATATGCAATTAATTAAATTTCAAAGTTGGTCATTTTCCCCAGCTGTTTTAGTGTAGACACAACTATAAAAAGTATTATAGAATAATAACATTATTTTACAACAGACAAATTTTGAGATGTAAAGCTTAATATTCAGAGGGATTCTTGATCAAACACTTTCCTGAACTGTAAAGTCTTTTGTCTATTTAAGTCTATTTTTCTGTGTTTTAGAACTGCATTTCAATATTCTGCCCAGCATGATGCAAAGGATACAGGAATAAATACAGTAGGGATGCATACTGAGAAAGACCCAGCTGGTGCTGTAAAGCAGTGTACAGTTTTCACTGAAAATCACCATGTCTTATACTTGCACTTTTGTGTGATAATGTATGCGATTTATTGATTTTAGCATGCAATACCTATCATGTGCAAAACAGAATTCTTCTCCTACTCAATGTAACACGACTAGAATGAGGAAATGTCTCATTTGGGCAATTTAGTTAGCATTCATCTTTATGAAGATTACCCACTATCACTTAGCGGCCCTTAAACAACTATTTCCTTCTACAGCCTTAGTGCATGGTTGCTAATGGCATCCGTAATGAGGCTGACCTGTAGGCCTTGTCTAATTTACAGAGCCTGTTAAGTGACTCAATGATTTTAAAGGTAATCATTAAAAGCCACGTAAAGCTTGGAGAAAGTTGTTGGGAGGTGTGCGAGAACAGGGAGTTAGAGCTGCAGAGCTTTTAAAGAGTTGGAGAAGAGCAGCAGCAGTGAGACTTTTCAATGACTTGCTTATGATGTATCATAGTTTTTTTATCACCCATACTCTGTCAAAGAGGGCGTAGAGAGGAATGTTTCCACTTTCAAAAAAAAAAAAGTGTATGTGTATGTCTCTGCTTGCTTTTCTGTCACTTGCTCACATATTTCAACACACACACATACACACTCAGAAATACTCAAATATCCCCTTTCCTTTTCTCATAACTCTCTTTTCTGTCTCTCTGTCTACACTTCTGAGGGAATTCTCCATCCATCTAATTCCCCTCCTGGTTCTTTTATATTGAGGCTGGGCCCCGCTCGTATTCCATGTCAAAGGCTTTCTCTTTTATTGAACATCAAATCCTCTGTGTCTCGCCTGGCGCTCTCTTCTCCCTGCTCGGTACTATGCATATTCAGGAGCCGGCGGCCGCACTATAAGGCCGGCTAGCCCTCCAAAATCCGTGATTGTGGGCATTAGTGTTGCAATAACACTACATGAATAGCCGGCACACTCTATATTTAGGTGTTAAGTCAACCACGCTGTAGCCAAGATTGAGGCTGCTGGATGGAAGTGCGTGGGGAGAAGCAGACTTTCTCCTTTCTAGTGATATCCTCTGTCTTTTTTTTCCACTCTCTCTGTATCTCTTTCAGAGGCCTTCTCTCTTGGCTCTGGGGGTGGCGCTTGGTGTCCAAAAGTTCCAGCAAAGCTTGGGATGTTTTGCTGTAAGGAGCTGCCCCACTGTGACACTTTGCATACTGATTTGAGCTTTACTGCTGACTTGAAGGGAGAAAAGAGGAAGGACCTGACTGCTGTAATAGGGCTTTAATGTGCTTGGCTCACTGTGTCAAAAATAAAAACCACAGTGGAGATAATAAGAACGGAAAAAAAGAGTCAGTTGCTCCTCTGCATATTGGTTATTTGCCTAATTTCTTTAGTCCAAATTTCTATTTATGGTGACAACTATATGCAATCACAGACATCATATGATGTTTTTTTTTTCCTACTTTATGTTCTAAATTAAATTCTTGGCATTATATTAATATGTTAAAGAGTAAAATCCATGAATATTATTTTCATCTTTTGAAATTAGAACCTAAACAATTTAAAATTGTTTGAAATTTACTTTTTCCCCTCATCCATCCTGTCCTAGATTTTTTGTGCCAAATGATGGAATTTTAAGTCTCATCAAATATACGAGAGGCTTAGCTACCACATGTAGCAACTACACCAAAAGTCAGTCAATACAGGAACTAAAGACTGAGAATTAAAAATTCAAAGGGTTAATAGTTTGCTCAGTGTAATGAAATGCATGATAATTCTGTTTTGTGATGGTAAAAGGAACATGCCTTTATGTTTTGCAACATGCTAAAGCTGTTCAGTATTTCACATTCAGCATACACAGTGCATTATAATGTGTATATTCTCCTGATATCTCCCCCTCCCCCGGGTCTGTGTCTGCTCGTTTCCTGTGTATTTTACCATCTCTCTACTTATTCTGTGAGTGTGTCTTGTCAAAATATTGTTGCAGTCTATTCCCACTGTTTTCTGGCCTCCCTTCAGGTCCCATCTCATCTGATGTAAAATGCAGAGGGAAACAGAAAGACAGGGAAGGAGAAAGAGAGAAGAGCTACCATATACCCAAACTGGACTTGACTCCAAAGAAAGGGAATCTAGTAATCAGTGGAAGAAGAAAAGAAAGGACTGATGACTAGAAATAGTGGAGTGAGTGGAGGGACAAACAGTTGACCTGAACAAAGACTGAAGAGAAGAATGGGAAGAGGGTGTGTGGAGAGAGGAGAGAGGACTGAACGAAGGACAGACGAATGAGAGAAGAAAAGGACTTTCAGGAAACTGAAACTAAGAGATGGATAGATTGAGGAAAGAAGGAAGCAGAGGAGGAAACAATAATGCGTAAGTGAAGGGGTGCGGAAAAGATAGTCAGGCAGAATAGATAAATAAAAGAAAAGGAAGGACTTCAGGAAAACTTCAGGAAGAAATTATAAAAATGAAGGAAAAGAGCTGGAAGAATAGGAGGGTAATGTGATTTAGGCAAATAAAAATATATGAGGGAAGGTGAGAGGAAAGAATATGAACAGGAAGGCTATAGAAGAAAGGGTAAAACAGGAAGGAAAAAAGAAGGAAAAAGCAGAAAAGTGGAAGGGGGAAGACAACAAGAAAGGGAGTAAAAAGAGTAGATAAAAAAAGGAAGAAACAAAGAGAGACTGAATTAAGCAAAAGGATGAGAATGTGTATAGGGAAGGAAAGAGAGAGGTGATAAAAAGAATTAAGTAACAAGAAGTTGTAGACAAGAATGGAGAGGGATAAAAAAAGAAGGATGGAAAGCATGAATGAGAAAGGCAGAAATAATGAAAAGAGAGTGAATGAAGGTGGAGGCACATACTGAGGAACAGAAGGAAGGATGAAAGAAAAGATGGCTGAGTGGATGGATGTAAGCATAAATGGAGGTTAATGAAGAGGAAAATACAGCAGATAGGTAAGAAAGGAAGTAGAGGAAGAAAGACAGGATAGAATGAGAAAAGAAAGAAGGAAAAAGGAAGAGAGGAGAAGAAATAAAAACAAAGCTGAAATGTTTATTTTTAGTTCATATTTCTGTTTAGACTACATCCTTTTTGTCAGTGAGTGTCCTCACAAAGGTAGAAGTACAACTGTGTGTGTGTGTGTGTTTGTGTGTGGCGTTGTTGTGACGGAATCCTGCAACCTGGCATGCCTTTTTAATTCTACTGAGTAAATAATGCATCCACCACAGTCCATAATTTATGTAAGTGGACATGCAATCAGTTCAGATTAACGTGTACAATGCCCCTGTGTATGTGTTTGTGCGTTTGTGTGTGTGCATGTCTGTGAGGCAAAGGAATAGCTAAAACATGACAGGTCACTGACTTTCTCCTAGTGTAGCTCTTTCCCACTTTGTCTCTCTTGGCTCTTCTCTTTTTTCCTCCTGCTTTCTCTCAAGTTAAAGGAAAAATCTGCCATGTTTTCACAAAAACTTTTTTTTTACATTTAACTTAGGGAATTTGCACTGTTTGATGAGCATGTTCAAATATTTCTTTCATTTGTCCAGTGTTACTGGTAAAAAAAAATGCATTAAAATGTAAAACTAAACAGTACTCAAGAAAAAAAAATGTAATATACACTTGTAACAAAGTTAAATACATACTTAGGACACTACATTTTTCTTTCCATTGTCCAACTGGACTGCAAGCATTCCTTCCACAGTGTAAGTGTGGCTATGAATCATCCAATTTGTCCATCTTGCTGTCAGTGTTAGCATATCAGTCTTTTGAGTGTAATGTGCTATCAGGTCTATCGGTTACTTGAGCTACTGAGCTCAGCCAGACACCAGTGAAAGGCTAGTTAATTGAGAAACCACTTGACTCTGTGTTGTGTTGTTCTAGGTGGAGGAATAATGGACAGGAGGCCTGCCACTGTGCTCTCAGATGTAGAGACTAAAAATTATATAACAAAATTCAGCAACATGAAAATGTGTACCTGGGTAGGGACAGGATATACTAAGTTAAGTAGTCAGACCCCTTTTGTACACTTTATTACATTGCAGATAAAATTAAATGGATTAAATTGCCATTTTTGCCCATCAAGCACTCATAATGACAAAGCCATAATGACAAGGTGAAAATGTTTTAAGTATTTTTACAAAAACTGAAAATGGGAAGTGTCTGTGAACTGCCATTTACAGGTCTCTCCACAGATATTCTAGGGGGTTTAAGTCTGGGCTTTGGCTGGATCGCTGTCCTGAAGCCACTCCAGCATTGTCTTGGCCATATGCTTTGGATCATTGTCATAGTGAAAGGTGAGTCATTGCCCCAGTCTCAGGTCACATGCACTCTGGATTAAGTTCTCTTCAAGGACCTCTTTGTATTTGGCTGCATTTATCCTTATCCTAAATCTGACCAGTTTTCCTGTCCCTGCCACTAAGAAGCACCTCCATAGCATAACATAATGTCTGGAGTTCTGTCCAGAGGGTTTAATTATTGTCTCATCAAACCAGAGGCTCTTTGTCCCCATGCTCTCAAAATCCTCTAAATACTGTTTTGTGAATTCCAAATGGGCGATCATATGCCTTTTAGTCAAAGTGGCTTCCATCTAGCCACTCCATTATAATGTCCTGATTGAGGGAGTGCTGCTGAGATGGTTGGCCCTCTGGCAGGTTCTCCCATCTTTGCAGAGGACTTCCGCAGCTCTATTAGAGTGACTGTTGGGTTCTTGCCCACCTCCCTGACCACAGACATTCTTGCCTAGTTACTCAGCTTCGCCAAATGGCCTTACTAATGTGGTTAGACTGGAATAAAAGTTGCACAAAAGTTACCTTGAGTAAATGTTTATCATTGCAGTACATCAGTCAAACAAACCAAAAACCTCACTGGTTGCACTTCTGTTGGGATACTGTTGTGCAACCATCATACTGGAGGCCTTCTGTATTCTAAGAAATACATCTTATAATTGGATTTTTCTAGACAAACCATACTATT
Organism: Lates calcarifer; assembly: GCF_001640805.2. Lineage (NCBI taxonomy): Eukaryota > Metazoa > Chordata > Actinopteri > Centropomidae > Lates > Lates calcarifer. The sequence continues at coordinate 24,350,508 of NC_066848.1, read as the reverse complement.
ATTATCTTCATCAAAGACCCAGTTGTCATGAAAAAGAATACTTGCACTACTCCTAATTGAAGCTAATTAGAGAGTTAGCTCTTGAGAGTCAGCAGTGGGAGAAATTATCTCTTGATGATGTGATCAAGATGATGTGTCATAAAACAAGAGTCAGAGTCTAACCTTAATCCAAACATGAACATCAGCTAAATGCATTAAATGTATCTAAAGATCACTTGCCATGTATATAAAGATCACTTACCATAAGCCATATGATCATGTTCATGGTAGTTTATCCTGAGCAGTCCAGTCAATCTCATTGACTATCATACTTCAAAACACTGAACCAGCTCCAAATCAGAACAAACTGCCCTATGTGCTCCACATCCAGTCTTACTCCCAACACCAGCTCCAGCCCACCATCACCCATTCCAGGGCCATTCCAGAGATAGCTCTCCACCGGGTATTTAATTTAATCCAGACCAAATGCTAATAGGGCTGTTTGGTTACTGGCCATCTGCCTGGGCTGCCGGTCAACTATGGCAAGCTGTGCTGTGCTGTGTGGTGCTGGGCCTCTCTGCCAAAGTCTGAGCTGCCCAGAGACCACTTAATAACCAGAGGACACTTCACGACCAATCGTCCACACTTACTGGGAACAGACTCCATGGCGGGTAATATGATCAAATTGATCTTTCTGTGATTTTGGGGCAGCTTGTCCATCTCTCACTCCCACACCATTAAAATCCATATCAGAGGATGTCTTGAAAATTGAACACTTGGCTGTCACTAATGCAGTTAGCTCTAAACATTTATTTATCCAAGGAAATTCAACTTAGCTCTTCATACAATTAAACACATTTACTCATTTGACCTGCACACCACAGTACAAGTAGTAAAGTAGTTTCTACTTTTGGCCAGTGGACAGGTCTGTGTGGGTCAAGTGCCAGGCTCAGCGGCACCTCAGCATCAATTGCTGATAGAAGACAATGGTAATGAATTCACTTTGACCAAACAAGTTTGCAAATTTTTATCTTTGCAATCAAGAAATAAACACTGCCATTCACATATGATGCTGAGAGTATAGTAACCAACAACCTTTAAAATCAGCTGATGGCCAGACACAGAATTTTTACATTACTAATATTTTTCCACTTACAGTATAGCCTACAAATGCTAATTTGAGACATTTTACCCATACAATATTGAATATTTAGGAGCAATCCTGCTATTTAGTTTGTATTCCATGCGGAAAGTGTAGGCTAGTTAGCATGTTTTGCTACTGTTAGTATTGATGTTACCTTACATGAAAAATATTTCAACACCAGGTAAGATAGGGAGCTCAGACAGCCAGAGAGCGCTAAGAGTAGAATCACTGCTGCTTTGCGACAAAAGTGCCCAGTGGAGGTGGTTAGGGCATCTGATCAGGATACCCATTAGGCACACTCCATTGAAGGAATTCTGGTCATGTTCAACTGGTAGAAGGTCCTGGGGTAGACCCAGAGCATGCTGGGGAGACTATATCTCACCTGGCCTTGGAACTCCTCAGACTTCCCTAAGAGGAACTGGAAAATGTGCTGCAGCCACGACCTTACTCTGGATAAGCATCAGAAAATAGACTGATGATGGATATTTCAACAGCTGATGAGTTACTGCAGGTCCTATGTTACTCTGTGATTCAAATCATGGAGTGAGTAAAGTATGAAGTAACATCTGGAGAGCTCAGGCGGTGCCCATACTGTTTGTCTGGCTGATAGAACTGAAGTGGCAATGATATCAGTCACTACCAAACATTCATGGTCCTTGGAATACACTGCTGGAAGAGGTGCTGGTACTGCAGAAATAAAAATCAAATGTAAATTTCTTCCTTTTACTGATTGCAACTTTGACCTCATAGGCAGTCAAGTCAAAATAAACACAAAAGATATTGGTTATATATTGTTATATATTGTTTGTAAAATATAATAATATGTAAATTCAATTTGACTTCTATTACTTCATCCGCCACTGGTATCCATACCTTATAATAACCATTTGATATTATGTAGATTTCTATGCATTTTCTAGCATCATGAAAGCCCACACACAGGTGGAGGTGGGAGCTTGGCAACATATAACTGGGCACTCAGTCTGTCAGTGCTTTTATTTAGTATTTTCTCTCCACACAACTCTTACCTTGACCTTGTGGTACATGCTACAAATACAGTACTGCCAGCAATGCTGTGCTCAGAAAAAAGGAAAAGTGTGTTTTGCACTTAAAATAGATCTCCAACTGGTCTTATTTCATTCCATATGCAGAACACTGAATCCGTCCTCTGAGAGATGGAGAGCTGTGCATCTTTTGTGTTTGTTGTGTTGGGTGGGTGGAGGGGTGTGGATGCAATTCACCAGATTTCCATCCTCACATACCCCTTTTGTGTATTTTAGTTTTTTTTTTTTTTTTTTTTTCTGCACACCGTCTCTCAACCTTGTCCTCATTAGCCATTCTCCTCCAGCATAATGGTGCAGGGGTTGTTAAACTTTTTCAGCCCAGGAACCAAATTTAGAAAATCCAGTCTTACTCCAGGACCTGGTCTAATGACTACTAGTGCTTACTGTACAAACTAGTGTTCCTGGCATGCAGGGACTCAGAAACATGCTCCCTAGCCATTTCAGGTCCCGACCCACAGTATGGTTGAAGAAAAACTTGCTTAAAGACAAAAAGTGTGGGCATGCATCTGTATTTGTATGTTCACTGTGTGTCTCTTCCGACATAGGCTCTCACTGTATGCTTGTGTGGGAGTGGGGCTCTGACACTGTACATATGGGGGCATCCTCCAGCATGAACTACTGCATTAATTGCTCTGAAGAGAAATCTATTTGAGGACATCATTAACTAAGACCAGGCTTGCATTTATAATTGATATATAACGGTGCCCTCACAGACTCTGGCGGCCATATTGCTGGAGGCATTTCTGTACAAAGATACCCCTACTTTGCTCCAACGCCCACTCCAGTTCCGGTGACCTCTAACCCTGTGAGGGTAAAGGTTGCAAACACAGGTGTGCTGCAGGGATTGAAGCGTGACATGTTCTGTATCTTGGCAAGGCCAGATGTGTTATTTTCCCCCTATCAATTGTCTTGTTTTAACTGTATTACCTATTCTGCTAATTATGAGACATGTGGTACAACCTTTGAATGTTAACTGCAACTAGCTGCTCCCTGACTGCAACATGAATTTTTATAGGAAGCCTCTAACATTATTGGATTCTTTCATACAGCTGGGGTAAAGAAGTTTCTTTGTTCCACTCATGATCAAATGTGACTCTTTGCATAGCTGCAATGATTAAGGCATGAAAATGACAGCCACAGAATAAACAAGCAGGGAAGAAGGATAAAGAATATTACCTTGTGTATGTGTTACAATAGCTTTTTCATGGAGGCTATGACACAAGCCCACCTTCAATACCTCTGTGGAACTCATTACCCAAGACACCTTTGGGAAATTCATTTTCATATATCTACACAATCTCAATTATGCCACTTAATTGATATCTTTATTTGCTTAATTGGTGGCTTTTCTCTTCACTTGGAGAAAGAGAAGCGTTTGTATAGGGATGCCACACTTCAAATGTATTTTTTTAACCATTCTTTCATCACCTTGTTATTTTCCACATGTCAGGGATGTCACAACACATTAGATACAATTTTAATGAAGAGTGAATATGACATGTTTTCACTGCATTCTTTTTCTTCAGTCAGAAAAGGTGAGTTGAAATTTGTTAGCTCCATAACTGAATTATTACACTTAAACATAACAATTAGCATGATGAGTTTTATGCAGGAAACATTAAAAATATAATTTTGTGGCCTGTACTGATAGAAAGTGGTGCTCTTTGAAAGATAAGAATACATTTTACTCAGAGGTCGCAGTGTTGGGCAATGAGCAGAATCCAAACTGGTGTGAACGTGCCATTCGCATTTCAAAGGAAATTAATTAGCATTTGTGTTTAATAGGTGGACAAACAGCTCTGTGCCTGACATCTCTCTCTGCTGCTGGGTTAGAAAACAGCTTAGTGCAATTAAGCACTGCAAGGTTTGGCCATGAAATGTTGCAGAGTAACCCCTGGACATGTTTCCTTTTCTGCCAGTGCCAGATCCTCCTCTACAATACACAGCATCCAAGGCCTACTCCACAGTCTTTTATCCTCAGCGTGTAGTTTCACCCACTCCTATTGATTCTTTATTGACCTAAGGTGTCCTCCAGTGCCACCACTACTCATCCTCCCTCCTATCCACCACCACGGCCCGAACCTCCCCCCTCCTTCTCCAAGTGCAAGGTGAAATGGAAGACCGAGCTTGACATTGATTTCTTTGCCGACTTTTCTCTCCCTCTCCCTCTATTTCTGTTCTCGTGTCGACCCTTCCTCCCCCTCTCATACGGCCAACCTCTCTGAAAAGGCTGTAGCACGGTGGACGCCTCGCTGCGGCAAGGAAAGGTGCTGAGGCAGTTTCCGAACAACAGATCCTACATATGAAAAGAGATGTAATTCTACCTTTGATCTGCAACCAAAAGCCATTATAGTGCAGGTTCAAAAGTACAAGAAAAGACTTGAGTGCCAAAAGAAGAAACCTTTCAGAAAGAGCAAGCGCATACCAGTTAGAGTTTTGCCATATAGTCAAAGATACTGCAGCAGGAAAAAATGTATTTATGCATGTGACGCACAACTTGAAGTCAAGTCTAGATTCTGGCAGTATAATAATAATAATAAGAAGAATAAGATTAAAACAATCAAGAATTACTCACATTGTCAAGCCAATTATAGCTCAGCCTATTTCCTCTATGGAAATGTGAGGAATATAATTACACAAATAAGGACACACACAAAAATAATCCGCCCCCTGGAAGGCTAAGTCCCCACCCCCCTTCCTCCCATCCTGGCCCTTTGGACAACACATGAGAAACCAAGTCTCTCAAATGGAGAAATAAACAAAACAAACAAAAATACAAGAGATGAAAGAAGAAGACAATAAAGAAAAAAAATGTCCCTGGTGGACTGTTCCATCCCTCCTCTTTGCTGTATTTTTTCTCCTCTTATTATTTTATTTGTTTGTTGCTTGGCCATTCATTACATTTTCTCTTTCTTATTGTTGTTGTTGTTTGTGTCTTCCAGATCTTAGTAATTCTTAAATGGTTTCGACTCTTGCTTTGATCTCATTTAGAAAGTGAAAGAAGCCACAGCTTTGGAAGTTATTTTGATTAGACTTTTATTAACTTCTGTCTGCGCTCCTAATACCGTCTCTGAAGAATTCATTGGAAATCCTGTGATACTGAGAGGAGAACAAACTAATATAGCCATAATTTCCAGGAGAGTGAGTGTGTGTGCACATGCATGTCTGCAAGTGTGTCAAGCACAAATCCAACCAAATAGTTGTTTTCTCAGGGATCTGACATTTAACTTACTTAAACTTTAATTATATAGCGCTAAATAATAAGTGCATACCTAATTAAGATTAAAGGAAAATATAAAATAAATATACAAACACTTTGCTCACAATAGTTTTATACTACTATATGAAAAGAAACTCTTAAATTGCTCAAAACATTAATGCCTTTTTGACATTAGCCAAATCCAGTTTTAATGAAGAATGATTTTGACATGTTTTCGGTGAAGTTTTTAATCAGAAAAGGTGAGCTGAAATTTGCTGGCTCCATGTCATTTTCTTATTCCAGCATAACAAACAATTACCAAGATGATGTTTGCATTATAGGAAACACACACACTTAACTACATTACTAACACTGCAAACACTGACATATGTGTTATTATTATTATTTGTTGTTGTAACTTTGTTGTCTTCGTGTCTCTACACTTTATAGTATATTCACTTTAGGTTATACAGTATTTGATACCTTTTTTCTTTCTCTGCTCTGACACTTAAATTTAATCCAAACTTTATTTAAGTGGTGCTACATGAGAGTGTTTTTACCATACACATCCAACAACGGACTAAGGAAGACAAAAATAATATACTGAATGTTGGCAATAACACCAAGCCAAGGGGAATGTTTAGAATTCCTGGCCATCTTTTAGCTGCTAAACATTTGGATTGTGTTTGTATTTACACACAACACTGATGCACTTTAACATACAGCATGAAAAAATGAGCTTCAGCCTAATTTCAGAAATCATTTTTTTCAATTTCTCTAATTTCTCAAGATTAGCCTGATTTAAAATATGTATATTTCATGTGTGAAAAGAAAATAGAAATGTATGCAGCTAGCCAACTGACCACTGCCAGAGAAGGAAACTGTGTCAGAAATTTTAGGTCTGGAAAAAAGCATAGTAGCACTGATGTGTCTCTCTCTCTCTCTCTCTCTCACACACACACACACACACATACACACAGACAGAAACAAACATAAAGGAACAAACCGTAAGAATGACATACAGAAAAAGATAAACATTACAGTAAAGAATGTCTCAACAATTTATATTTGCATTAGGTAAGTCTACGAGAGCTGTTGGTATTGTCTCAGCAGGACATTGACACATAACTAAACAGCAGTGATGCAACAGGTTTAAAATTTTGCCTTCTTAATTATATGTATTTTTCTTGACTATAATTCACCCACAATCAAAAAGAGTCAATTATATTCATTGGCTGCTTATAAAATGATCAGTAAGATAGATAGGTAGTTAAGATTTTAGATATTTAATATTGAGCTTTTTGATTAAATGACTAAAATTTCAATCTTGTCAAGTAATTTTTGTTTATTACTGAGACCTAAGTCTCATTTTTCATCTCCCAGTGCAGTGAGATAATTTCAGCCAGTGTCTGATACACTGAACGAAATGACTTTTTGGCCCTGTAATTATTACAGTGATTTTCTTTTTACATTCTACAGTGAATTATTATTTATGTGCTTTCATTTTAAAATGGCACTGTCTATTTAACCTGTTTCTTGGTGGTTGTTTGTAATTATATATCCAACTAATATTAACTTAACCACTGAGTTCAGAGACGCACCTAATCAACAGGACCTTGCCCAGGTTGGCAGATTTGAATTGTGGATGGTTTTGTTGCTCACTTTGATGAGAAAATTCAAAGATGCGAGGCCATGGGGGTAGGTTGTGTGCTTAATTAACTTTGTACATTCCTTTTGTCATGTCGGTCAAATTCATTGTTTGAGTACTTCATTCTTAACAATAGCACTGGCTGTCAGTTTACCCCACTAACTAGTTATCGCGCTGGGCACATGTGCTGTCTGTCTGTCTTTGCAATACGCCGCTGTAGCTAGGTTTTCAGTTGTGGAAGAAGAGGTCATGATTTTACTGAATCTGATATAACCTATGCATCCTCTGCTAGCCAAACTGCATTACTTGCCTTCTCAATTTTCTTAGCTACTAACACAATACATTTCTAATTGGTTCAACACTAAATTATAAGACTGTAATTTCTCCTGTTTCACCACAGAGATCCAGCACACTCATGTTTACATAAAGGTTCCTGTCTGATATTTACAGTTGCATATTGTTCTTCACTTCTGTTTAACAGCAGCATGTTGAAGGCAGAAGAAATGTTCTTTGAAGAGTCTGGAGAGAAACTCAATAAAGTACTACCAGGTTTTCTAACCTAATAATCTAACTTTAATCTTTGTGTAGTATATTTTACAAGTAAGTAGTTATTCATAACACTTTGTGTGGAGGGAAAAAAACAAAACAAACAAACAAACAAAAAACATTTTAATTCAGTTTAAAGCATTAACTAACATAAACCTGGCATTTAAGATACAGTAACAGTCATTCAGTATACAGTAGTACAGTAACAGTCTTTCCATTTAGTAGAATAACTTTAGGTAACAAAGATAACACTTGGTTTCTTTAAAATCTAATTAGCAGGTATTTTTTGAAAACCCATAAGGTTACTTAAATACACTGTTGTTGAGACATTATTTTCAGTCAGTCAATTTTATTTATATAGCACCAATTCATAACAGAAGGTATCTCAAGGCACTGTACATATAGAGCACATCTAGACCGTAGTCCTTTATCTTATAAAATTTACAAAGAGAGAACCAACAGATCCCATCATGAGCAAGCACTAGCCTAACCACCTGACTGAAAAAATCTTACGTCAGGTGAAAATATTTGTAACCTTTTTCCCACATTCCATCTTGATTTCTGAATCAAAACAAAACATTGTGTGTAACTTGCAGTTCAGTATAAATACTTGGTGTCTAGTAAAGAAAAACTGGTTAGAGAAGTGCCTGTTTCAACCGTTTTGAAACTGACTGTTCTGTATGGCTGCAAGTCTGTATACTCTGTATACACTGGCATTTGGAAGTGTTGCAGGTTGAAAAAAAACACATTGTGAATTGTTATATACAACTGTTAAAGAAGTTCCCTTTAAAAGGCTTTAAAGAAAGTATGTGATATGTTGTCATTTCATTTACAGTACATTTATAACAAAGTTACTGCAAATGTTTTCATCAAGACCTTAAGATATAAATATATATATATTTAGAGATTTACTTGGGTATTTAACAGTTCTTACTAGTAAGAAAACTTAACCAGCTTTAAGTTTTTCTAATTCTTAAAAAAGATCACAAAAAAACACACACGGTGCTGGCCTAAAATGACCAAACATTTTTTTTTCTGCTAGTATTTTCTAGGGCTGCCTGCCTTGTCATCTGTCAGCTGCCTCACAGTTCACACACAGATCAGTTCAGGAGCAACAGTGTGGTAGGGCTGCAAACTTTACAACCAAATCTAGTCTTGATGGAACAACAAAACTAACTGCGGGATGGCATGATGATGGAAATGAAGGGCAGTATGGTGATATTCACTCCAATGGGACAAATCCCAATGGGTGACCAGTTGGCCAACAAAAAATCCATAAAAACCCTGTCTGTCTCTTTATGGGCTGGCTGTCTGTCATTTGCCTGCTTGCCTGCCTGTCACTACCAGCCATATAAATGAAATAAATGACCACCTTAAAAGTACAAACCCTCATTGACTCAACTTGGCTGCTGCTCATACCAGTCCTCTTGCAGACTCGCTGCCCTTGGCACATCCCATACATGTCAAACTGCAGTCTGTACGCTGAAGAATATTGAAGAGACCGCTTGGGGGCTTTCGGACTATGGTGTGCAACACTCAATACTTGAACACTCAAAAACTCAAAATTCTCAATACAAATAAAGGTTAGCACCCAGTATATACAGAGAGAAACACACTCACATCCCGGCACTATGCATGAACGTTTCAAGTGTGACTTCTTGTCAACAAAGTGCTGCTGATCTTGTTGAGAAATTACTTTTATTTCATCCCCAAAACTTTATGCAACTTGTTTTAAATAGCTTAAGATCACAACTATGGCTGGACTAATTTACATTTGTAACCTTACAGGTACTTGGCAAAATGAATTTCTGGTGTTTGATAGGCTTCAGAAAAGCCTCAGAATTTTCTCATCTTTGCGAGAAAAAGCACAATTCTTCAAGTGAAATAAAGCACAAAAATCACTAAAATTAGAATTTGAATATGTAAAACATGAGATACAAGCAATAACATTTCCAGTCCAAGAAAATTTTTTTTGTTTGTGCAGTAAGTGACAAGCAACAGTGCAGTGCAAATAACCCCCTTTTAAGAAGTGAGTCTTTGCTCCTCTGGATATTTATGAGGGCCTAAATGGCCATTGGAGCTTTTTAAAGTACCTTATTCAAACTAGATAATGTGATTACGATAAGATCAATTAATGCCCGGCGGTAACGGCAACTGCGAGTTCATTGTCGTTTTGATGGCATTTGTGTTTGGTCTGGTAATGTATGTCCTATGGTGATAATTAAGACGCTAGCTTCAGAGGCAGGCACACTGAATCAGAGGGAAGGCATTACACCCGGACCTTTTGACGATTAGCATCTCCGCTCCGTCTCACCCGCCACCAGCTTCAAGTGGATCTTTTGAAAAAGCCCAAATTGATTCTGCATCCCACTGCTGCTGCTGTGCTCGACAATAATTTCTTGATGTCTTGATGTGTGTAATGTTTACAGAGTGTTAGCGAGGGAAAGCCTCAAGCAGCAGATTGCTGTGGAGAGGGTGTTCTGTGGGGGTATACGCTATGATCGGGGGAGCTTTTATACGGTATTAGAATATGGTTCTTTAAGCTTGTGCCATCGCAGAAGGGTGATAATGGGTTCCAGCTCTAAAGAACCCTTTCAGTACCTTCCCTTCACAGTGAGTTACATCACTGTTGTCTCTGCATCTTTTGGATATTTTAGGAAACTTTTGTCAAAGAGGCGAAGTGAGAGAAAGATTGACAGGAAAAAGAAAAGACTGGATGTTGTTAAGGTTGTATATAAAAATGGTTTATGACTTATGTCTTCATTCAGATCAGTCTATCCTGTTCAACTGGTTTCCTTTTGCAACATTTTTTTCAAATGGTCACTACTTCTGACTGTGCAAGACAGACCTTTATTGTATGTGTGGTGTTAAGAAAGGATTATGAAAGTATTTAATGCACTGCACACAGATTTTAAGTTTAACCAATTGGCAGTGTATTTGAGAATGGATCATAAGGCTTTGTTTTTTGGTCAGTATTGTTTATAGAGCCAATCAGTATTAGGGGTGTACATCACAAGTATCATCACAATACAATATTATATCAGTTCAGTGGACAACGATTCAATTTGAATGTTTGGCGATATCACAAAGTCTGCTATAATATGTTTTGGAATTCAGTTCAATTCAGGAGCCAGTGATCGATATTAAACAATATCATATGCTGATTTAAATCCACTTCCAAAAACAACTATAATTTGACATTTTTATTCTTGAGCTCAACCAGACATTTAGAATGAAAAACAATCTTCTCTTTTAATAAAAATAGACACCTAGGTAAGGCCTAGGTGTGAAATGCACAGCCTGCCACTGGATCCACCAGACGAGAAAGTATGCTGCATTTGAACTTTTCTCTAGCTGTAGAAAGTACACTATGAATGTCTTCTTGGTGAGGCTGTATGCTGTTATGCCCATTTTTAACCAATATTCTGTCTCACCCCTTTCTATGACGGTCAGTTTTACACCCCAAGCTCCAGTGTGATCGCTTGGCTCAGATATAAAACTTAAGATTGCAGATGTGGTCAGACAACACATTGTATTTTTCTTTTCTAGTATAATTCAGCTATTGTGGTTCAGTCTCACTCTCTCAACCTAATTTGTAACAGCAGCAGTCGATTGCTTTCAGCAAAAAAGCTCAAATTAACCCATTTTACCCACTGTCACATTAATGCCAGGACGAAGACTTGACTGAATTTTAAGAGTGATTTTTTTCTGCAAAGGAGAGACTGTGGATTTTGTCTCCCATCTATTACAGTACAGTCTTACTAGGAACAGTCACTTCATGGTCAATATAACAATGAGGAAAGATTACAACAACCAGTAACCTTTACAACATTTGTAACCTTTGAGTATATACTTAAAACAAAGAAGAAAAAAATAAATATCAGGTCAGTTTTCCTACCCCTCAAGCCTGTTGACCTGTCTAAGAGCATATTCAATACTATTTTTTTTTTTTTTTTATGTTGACAAAATTGTTTTCATCCACCATTATCACTCCTAAAACCTATTTCTTGCAAGGGCATCAACAGCTGCAGCCTCCATGTATATGTGAAAGTGTGAAAGCATATTAAAACAGATTAGCTGCCCTTGGTGCTCAAGCAGCAATAACTGTCCATTGACCACTCCTCATTGTTTTAAGGCTACGTTCATGGTTAGTAATGTCACATCACTTGTAGTTTTCATCTTGGGAGAGCGTTGTTGTCGCACAGCAGTGTCTTCTACATCCTTAATGAATATCTTCAAACATCTTCAGATTGATCTCCGCTGTCCCACAGGGTAGGCGGCAGCGGGGGGTGCGGGGTTTATGGGGCAGGTTGAGGGAGAATATACACCATGGAAAAAGATAATGATGAGATGAACGGGGGGAAAAAAAAAAAGTTTGATTGACAACCACAGACTGCAATTAGCGTGTTCTCTCAAAGCATCTGTGTATTGGTTGTGTGTGTGTGTTTATTTTTGGTTATGTTTGGTTTGTGCAGTGATCTGGATCTGTGATCTGGCGGTTCTGATCCGACACCCTGGGATGGGTAGCGCTGAGTGTGAGGCGCCACTGCCAGATGGCATTCTGTATACTCAACCCTGTCTCCCATGCACGCACAAGCATGCGCAAACACACAGACACACACACACACACACACACACACAAATGTTGGTCTTTCTTTTGAGTAAGGACACTCGTCGTACCCTAACCCTAACATCACAAATCTGTAAAGTTAATTCTAACCTGAAGTCTTAGCCATCAAACACCTGCAACACACATACACATTCACACAAACACAATTTGTGACCACAAAAGCGATCTGATGGAATGGCCTTGATTTTGTCGACCTGCGTCTACAGTGTGAAATTAATTACTCTTAGTTTTGGGGCTGTGCACATTTTAGTGTTAATAAAGAGTCTTAGATCAAGCAATAAATGCTGCTCTACATACAACATAACTACTATATTCAAACATATAATTCAAAGATACATGGCAACAGTAAAACCTATTCAATTGTGGTTTTGTCATGTTTTTCATTTTGGTGTAAATATACTACTAAATCAGAAACACAGTTTTGATACATAAAACACGACCGGTACACAAAAATACAGTCATGATCATATCACACATAGTTTCACACCTTAACTTGCAATAATATACATTACTGTATATGCACAATAGCTTAAAGCCACCTTATATCAGGTAGCCACAGGGTAAAGTCATTCATAAAATTCACCTTGACTTTCCCCTTTCTCTGTAGTCTTTATAAAAATAGTTCTAAACTAATGAAGTGATGTGGTGCATGATAGCCTCTGTTCTCATTGTATTGTTTGTGCAATATTGGAAACAATAGACTTTGAAAACACTAGTCATATTTTGCTGTGTCACTGTTCACATGGCCCACACTTGAGCACCTGACTACTTTTCATGGCTTTGTAATGGCTTTCTGGTTTTCACTATTTCATTTCCTAGGATTACAGCAAACTACATTTGCAGCAGCAAGATAGCTAGATATACTGTATGCAGCAACACAGAAACAGATTTAAGTTCCTTTTTTAAAAGTGTCTTTATCACTTTACTTATTACAATATTATCAGAGAGCTTGTCAGAATAAGGTTAAAATGAAAAAAATCATGCAAATCTGCTGTTCCCTCGTGCTTCCATTTAACTCTGAATCACAGTCATGGATAGATCATACATATGTACAGGACTCCTTACTCCCTGACACATGCAGCAGGTCCATCGCTGCAAATGAACGCTCCCCTTGATATAATTCTCATCAAGGTTCAATCAGTTTTCTCTTCCTTTGCCTGCAGCAGTGTATCAAAAAGGTTCTTCATCAGTCTCTTTCCCTCTATTATCCTGTGCACCCCCACCCCCACCCCCGGTTCTCCTCTTCAGGGGACTTCAGGGGAAGTGGGGGTGAATGGGAGTTGTAGGTGGTTGTATACTGATGTTGAAAGCTGAAAATGGGGCAAGGTTTCTGTAGGATTCCTTTGGGGTGACATCCTGGCAGAGGTGGGAGAGGTAGCAGTAGGAATGCAGATGCTATAGTGTCATAGATGTTCCACTATGAGGGGTTTGTTGACGAGAGCTTCACGTATGTATCTGCATGCAAAAGGCAGAAGAAAACTGAATCTGAGCCACTGGGGAAAGCTCTCTTTGGTTTTCAGGTCAGCTGGTCATTGAAGGGGGCAGCTAACAGGAGAGATGGGCAGGGTTTCAAGGGATAAAGGGTGCATCAGAGGTCACCTCTGCCTGGGTTATACCTCGACTGAGCTCACTGCCTCACTGTTTCAGAGGAGGAGGTGATGGTTAAATGTTTTGGCAGCCAGGTCAGGAGACGGTCATCCACTGACCCGTTGGTGAAGGCTGGAGTTATCTGGAGCTCTCCCAGTGATGAATGACCACTTAGTGCAAGGAGCTATAACCTTGTACCAGCTTGTCAGCCGGCATCCTACACCAGTGCAGTCATGCACACACACACATACACAGAGAATTGAGCTTTGTTTAAAAATAATATTTGCAAACGTAATTTTATTTTGAATAGAAAAAAAAGTGAAAATCTGTTTAAAAAAATGATATAACATCTACAACAAAATTTATTTAAAATATATAATAAAAATGATAAAAATACCATTTTGTAGTATTATTATTTTGTTTTTGTTTTGTTTAATTTATTCGGGTGATATAAATGGATCCCAGCAGTATGATGAGCTCTGATTTTTCTATTTGCATTCTCATTTTTTATTGGCATATTCTTAGCTGTCTTCTCCACCAGAAGACCATCTGAGGAAAAACAAACAAACAAAAAAACATCTTTTAATCTACCGAAATATAAAATCCAGGTGAAAATCAGATTAAATTATCTATGTCTTATTCCAAATATGTTTTCTCAGATGGGACATTTGATTTGATTTGTCGGCACCCTGAACCCTTAGGCTACCAGGGTGCACCACAATGTTGTTTTTATGTGTTCTTGTTTTCTTTGTCCATTTATGACAAGCCCACTACCATCACTATATAGTGAAGGTTAGTGGACTTAAGTCTTTGTTGTTCACAGTATTTAAAAAAAAAAATGCATTAAAAAAATATCAGCATCATCTCTCATCAGAAGAAACATCCAATTTCCTGTGGATAAAAGTTTTCTTTGGGACTGTTTTCTGCCAGAATGCGAGTAAGATCATTTAACAGCAGCTGATGGTGGGATTGGGAGTGGGGGTTGCATCCAACTTTTCTAACTTTCCAAAACAAGCTAATATTCACAACCACTATATGTAGAGATTCACCAGGTGTGAAAGTGTGTATCATCCCTATTAACAATTGATTGACTTGACTACAAAGAGATGCAAAAGAAGTATATAGTCCCCTGAACAGGTATAGACATTTTTGCCTTTAGACATGGTCAGACAATGTCATATGTCCTTGTTCATTTGAAGTATACAGAACCCACTGTATACTAAATAACTGCAATGTCACCAGTTTAATTCTAACATTGTTTGTGATACATCATACTGTCTCCCTGCATGTTTCCTCTCTGTATTTGAATCTGTGACCTATTCACAGAAAAGGTAAATAGACCACAGGAATAAAAAAAAAAAAAGTATGCATACATGCATGATTATACAAATACAATCCTGCATACTGAAGCAAACAGACACACATGCAAGACAACACATATACAGTATAAACAGGAGCAAGGGCAGAATCATGCAGTATACATGTATACACTAGCACCCCCATCAAACCCTTGCACACAGTTCACGTAGAACATATGGCACAGATGTGCTCACAGAGATTATCCCTGTGTTTAAACCTGCACTGACCTTTTTCGGGGGGCGGTGGAAACAAGTTGTGAACACAACATTGACATATTGACATTACCTTTTAAGTTCATATGACCAGCTTGTTAATAAACAGGTGCTTATTTACACATCTAGTAGTTGTGTTTAATTGTGTAGTGTTTTAGATTTTTATTTATTTATTTATTTATTTTTAGCTGAAAGCTACCTGCTGCAGCCAAAAAAGATGCTATGAGAGCAGTGAAAGTGAACTAAAACAGTAAAAGTATGTGCTGAGCAGCTCAACAATAAGCTAAAACTCATTTTATAGCTCTGTAAAGCCATGGGATCTGTAAATTCAGTTGAGAATTTTCTGCAGGTTCATAGAAGTGACCCCCTTCATATTGTCATCAGCTATAGCTTCTTAATAAAGTGCGGTTTATTTGTTGTTTACAGCTCTTTTCCTAGCTATTATTTGCAATCGTATTTAACTCTAAATTAAATCTAAGATTCTGTATATGTGTACATTTATATATATATTTTTTTGATTCTGATTTAATGAATATAAAAGATTTACCAACACACACAGTATAAAAACTGTGTTTGTGGTTTATTTATTCATCTGTGGGCACTGGGACTAAGACAACCTGCTGCGTTGCCATGTCCCTGCCGCCCCGATCTGTTGGGACCCAGATGGGAATATGAGTCTGACGATGTTTGTCAGCGAGCACAGATAGACTCACTAACCTCCTGCACTTCTTCCTTCCTTGCTTCCTGTTCTCCCATCACCCCATCCCACTCACTCACCCAGCCCAAAAAGCAAACTAAACACAGTAATACCTCTGTTAGTCCCCTCTGCGTGTGGTGTTGCTGAGGTTACCCACTCAGAAGCCTCAAACGGTGTCTCAGAGATGCAGATAGAGAGGTTGGATTGAAGGAAGTTAAAGAGAATCGGATGGGGATTCCCAGGGTGATTGTGTTGTGTCCATCAGCAGACTCTTGATGTGACTTCATTTAGATTTACATCAGCTACTAAATTAGAATAATCACTTCTAGAGCACTCCGGGCTTTACCTCATTTCTTCCTCGCTTTCATGTTTTCTTTCTCTTTTCCTGTTCTGTCTATTCTTGTGGCCTCCCTCTTTTGGCTTTGCTGTCAAGGTAATTTCTCTACCCATATGGAAATATGTCTAGAACAATCTTCCACTGTAGGTCACTGAGTTTCCAAACCGGAGCTTTTTTCCACTCGTCTCTTATATGCTGTCAAGTAGTCAATTAACTGATTATTCAAGTGAAAGACATTTTTGATAATCATTAGTCATGTTTCCAGTGTCTCCAGTTTGTGGATGGATTTGCTACTTTTCTGTTCTGTTCTGTTCTGTTCTATCATTGGAAATCATATGTCTTTGACTTTGGGGCTAACTCAGTCTGATATTGTGTGAGTTTATGCACTTGTATAAAACCTTACACCAAAAATCAAGAGTTTAAGGCAACTGGACAAGACTGAAGGCACTTTTGTTAAATTAATGCAGTTTACACTAATTTAAATTAATGAAATTATTTTTTTAAACTCATTTCTGTATTCAGATGAATGCAGAGGAAATTTAGTGGCTGTGCAGTTCCATATAAAATCAATACAAAGATGAGAATGATCATTTTCTCGGGGCTTTATGACACCACTTCATAAACAATTTGTGCAAACAAAGTGAGGTGAAAGATCACATATCTTCTCCTTTCGTTAAATCCAGACTAGATGAACAGTAAATTTTAGACGTGGCTCATTCACTTGAATTACAACCTTACATTTAGTTTAAGAACACTCTTTCAGTTGTGTGCTCAATTGCTGTTAACCTTCCCATCAGAAAAAGACCATCAAGTCAGAAAAGTACTATTAATCCAGTACACATTGGCTGAGCTGTGCGGTAGCTGTATTGACCAAGGCAATATATTTAATCTGTCTGTGGACAGGAACTCATATTTGTCATCTCTCTACTACCTACCCAATGTTTATGTCGCATTTTAGACCTCCAAGTTTGTTTTGACTTCCTACCAAAAAGCAAAAGAGCATTCACTTACATTAAACTATAGAACTCACAGAAAAGTATAGCTGACATGCATGCAAACAAGGACAAGGAGATACAAAGGGATACTGGTAAACACATAGGGACCTATTACAAACTTGGAAAGGCTACACACACACACACACACACACACACACATATACATGCAATCTTAAATACACATGCACAGTAAATACTCGAGTTAAAGCAATGAGAAGACACGCAAATGCACACATGCACACACTCATAGTCATTCACCACTCAGACATATGCCTATAGAGGGTAAACCATACAAAAACAAACATGCATGCAAGGGCACACACGCACACACAAGTGTGGACAACCCTCCCCTCTAAATATTACCCCTCTCACTCTCTCTCTCTTTCTCTCTCTCTCTCTCACACACACACACATACACACACACAGAAGAATCCTCAATAGTGCTACTAGTCCTAATAATGCTGGAGTGTTGTGGCAACTAGGCTTTAAGCTACAAATTGACTGCTAGCTGCGGGTGGGCTCATGTAGCGGCTTACTACTGCTACTCCACCACTGTCCATTCAGCCAGAGGAGACTGTTAGACAGATATATGGCCACTTAATTGGCCCATGATGGCAGTGTGGCGGAGTGGTGATCGCCAGCGGAGTGCTAGACACCAAGATGATTAGGGGCCTGTGTGTGGGTGTTATTGTGTGAGAAACTGTGTGTGTGTGTGTGTATGTGATATGAAGCCAAGCTCAGGGTCTGGGCTCTCTTTTTGTGTAAGTCTGAGTTTGTATGTGTGTGTGTGTGTGTATAAAGAGACTGCTCAGCCCAGCAGGACAGCGCCAGGCCTGGACTTATTAGTCACTCGTCTCTAGCTGTCAACCCACACAAAAGGCATCAAACGATTAAAAAAATGAACAGCCGCAAACATATTCTGCACACTGCTAGTCTTCTGCTGTGTGTCAGGTGTATGTGCGGAGGTGTGTGTGGGTGTGAGGTTTATGGCTGTCTTTGTGTGTGTGTGTGTGTGTGTGAGTGTGTGTGTGTGTGTGTCTGTGAGTATGTCTGTCTGTGTGTGTGTGGACGGTGGGGAAATGTGTGTGTGAGCATTTTGATGGAGTCCTATTTTCCCTCCGAGTCCACTCTTCCTCTAAGTGGGGAAATCAATGCAAATAAGGGAAGTAGGGAGGACGGGAGGAGTGAAAAGAATGAGAAAAAAATGGCAGAAAAAAGAAAAACAAACAAAGGCCTGTATTTAAGAGAAGAAAAAAAGAGAGCAGAAGTAAGGGGGGAAAATGGGATGAGAATGCCCATTAAGGTGGGAAATTGGAGCCCTTTGCTGTTAAGCATTCCGCTTGTGCCCATATTTCCCTGATGGTAGGGGAAAATTCAGCGGGCCCTGAGTTATCCAGATGAGACCGGAAAGAATTAAAACGCCATATGTTCAGGACAGCACCTCCGCACAAATCAAACGCTTCTGTAATTTCTCTCAATACAAAAGAGGCCTCTAACATTAGGCTGTCTCCGCTTTGCTGGTTTGTTTATTTCCACCCTCCTTTTGTCATGTTGATGTGGTGATATATTCTGAGTGTGCTGGCTTCTGCTACTCTATATGCTACGTATAAGTATGTGTGTAGACAACATGCTACGTTATAGGTGACTGGCATATGTGTGGGAATCTAACTGTGGCCCCCTGACCTTTTCATGATGTTTTCCAGCCTGGAACAGTTCTAATGGTCTGGTTTGTTAAGGTCACTTAGTTAAAGGTATTAGTTTGATGATTACTTATGGAACTTGTTTGTTTTTTGTAGCTGAGATGGCTAACATTACCCACCATAAGTGACTGGTCATCAGACAAAATAAGGCTGCACCCATGTATTAATTTGAGGAATGCAGTACCTTATCTTGCTTGTAAGAAAGAGAAGCTAAGAACTTTGATGCATCAAAACTGAACAAGAAATACATGGTTTTGTGTGTTGGAGGTCATTGTTGGTTGCATGGGGAACAAGGGCTAAGGTTTTAAAGTTACCTCTGACCAATCCTGTCTCTTAATCATTATGTTTCTATGCAACGATAGATGACAATGACAATATATTTTGTAAAAAAACAAACAAACAAACAAACAAAAAATGTAATCATCACCGAATTATATTTTTTCTATCAATATGGTGAGAATATTTTGAAGATGTTGAGCATATTAGCAAAATGTTTAAAGCACTTGTTTTTGGTCACAGTATCTGAACATACAGTATAATAAAGACTACAGTATTATATAACTTGGTTAAAGTAAAGTGTGGTAAAGTTTAGGCACTCACAGCATTTGGTGAGGTTTAGGGAAAGAATGTGGTCTGGTTTGATATGGAGAGGCTGTAGCTCAGGAGGTACAGGAGGTCACCCACTAACCCACTAACTGTCAAAGTATCCTTGGGCAAGATGACCTCCAATGTAGCATTACTGTGTGAATGTGTGTGTGTGTGTGTGTTAGAGTGCTGTGTATTATGTAAAACAAGTGCTGTGTGAATGTGTGAGTGTGATCTGTAGACTGGTCAATTAGATCAACTAGAAAAAGTGCAGTCCATTTACACCAAAAAAGTTCACAGAGATCTCTGACCCAACATGTTTATTTACATCACAATCTTTCTCTGGGACCCCTCTCTGGTGTGACAGTCATGCGCTTTGTATGCCCGCCATCCACAGCCATTAATAAATGTAGCACTTCATTCATTCAAAAAAATATGTTACCCTTAAAATATAATCCAGCCAGCAAAAACGCTGCCTTCAAAACATATTTGTTGTTGCAGTTAAGTTGTACAGAAACGTAGGAGGCAGGGTCGCTCTGACAGCACCTTTTCAACACACTGATCACAAACTTTCTTTCCAAAACCCACCAATCTGCATGCCCTTCTTCCCACTGTCCACCATCACCCCTTTCAATAATGTCTCTATCTATCACTATCATTTTTTAAAATGTTGCCTCTGCCTCGCCAGTCCCCATCGGCCCGACTCGCACCAATAATTGTGTGTTTTCAACCTCTGCCGCCTTCGGCTAATTTAACCACAGATTGAAATGGAATGACCTCCCCTGTACCACCACCACCACCACCACACACACACACACACACACACACACACACACAAACACACACACCATGCCGACTAGCAATCAGGAGTCTGAATGGACTGCGTTTCCTCGGCAGACACAAGGCTGATTCCAAAGCTAATAGTCATTGTTTGAAGTGACACCGCTGCCCTGGCATTTGTTTAACCTTCTGTCTTATGCACAAGCCAGAGTCTATGCACAATCCCTGCTTAATTAATATCTTCTCTCTCTTTCCACTCTCCCACTCCTCCCTCCACTTCCCTTTTATCCCTGTACAACTAGACAGAGAAACACAGAGAGATGGATAGTGTAATTTCTAGATTTATAGGGCTAAAACAGAAATGTACATCTTCTCTATCAGATCAGCAACCAAAAGCATCCTCAAGCATTTGTTGGTGACCTTATAGTAATATACAGTGTAATAGTTGAATACATAACAATATTTACAGTTCTAGCCTTTAAAGGTTTTACAACTGGACATCTGTTCCTTAAAGTTATTTATGGATGGCATTTTGAATTTTAGAATTATGTAAACACACCATACCACAATTGGTAAGCAAATACCCCGACTGGTCTGTGTCTCCAATAAACACTTCAAATTCTAATCCCTCTGAATTGAAGCTTTCTTCTCTTTAACTTTTTTTTTTCTTGTGATGTTTTATGAATGCTCAGTCAGACCAAAGAGCAATGTAATCTATTTATTCAGTATTCACTCAGTGGAACAGAGTGCAAAACAGTGACGCCATGACTAATCAAAGAGTGGAACAGCTGACATGAAACTGCATCATACACATATCACAAAGATGTCATGCATTATTCCTACACTGAAATGAAATAAAGTAATTCACATACATTGGAATATGAATGTGATATGGTTAATTTAGAGGGAAGCTGTTTGCTATACTGTTGCATTCAAATTTTGGAGTTGGTATGTGTTGTTATCCATGTACCATTGTCACAGTTAATTCCCTATTCAAAAACAAACCATTTGTCACTCAATTAAAAAAAAAAAGATCAGGATAATAAGAAAAATGATTTTTGAAGTTACACAGATTTATTGTTTATTAGAGTTTATTGTAATAACTACATGGTGAAAATTACAATGCAACACATTATGACTGTTGAGCAGATTATGAATATGATTTGGGTGTGACAACTGGTGGGATCAAGTTGTACCATGGACCTTCCGGGCAGCTGTCTTATAATAATATTATTAAGTCGTATAGAGTGCGATATGTTTCAAACAACCTCAGCTGTCACAACACTCAGTGTTCATGTACACAAAAATGAAGTGTTTTATAATGGAGTTGCAAGGAGGTAGGTTGGATTGGTGGAAGGCGTGATGCATCTGACTGGGGTTCACATCCAAAGTCCCGCCTGTGTGCTAGGGTTAGGGTAAGCCTACCCTTATTGTAACCCTAACCCTAGCCCATATTGCCTACACCTCCTCATCTAGGATCTCACCCAGACTTGAAGCTTTTGTCCTCTTTCTTGGCCTTTTCAGCACAGATATCACTGCATATAAACAGTGCAAACTGCTAGTTGCTGTCCATGTTTGTTTTGGTACAAAACTTAGCACTTGTCTTTGTCACGTTATTTGTGTGATTGTCTACCATTAGAACTCCAGTCATTACTGACAAGTAGTTTAATGTGCTGTCAAGAATGTTTACTCAGTTGCAAGGTTTATTCCTCTAAAAACAGACTAAAATCTGTGCATAACAGTATTTATGTCTGTCCCTGTGTATTTAGCTCTTGCCTTCCCCCTTCTGGTTCACTTAAATGTTTTAATTAAACAGTAGATTTGCACTGATTTTCAAGTTCTCAAGGATTTATTACAATGTTGGACTGCCAGACTGCTTCAAAAGAAGTGACACACCATATTTTAACTTTCAGTTGAATACTTGATGTTTTTTTTTTTGCACATTTTTTAAATAAGGGACAAAAGCATAAAAAAACAACAACTGCAAAATAAATAAAATACTCAATCCTAACAGTTATATAGAAATGAATGGCATTATTATATGGAAAACTAGAAAATGAACTACCCCTGAGGATAACTACTGTAAGTAAATGTATTAAAATTATATATCTTACATATTTCCATATAATTAAATGCACAGCTCTCACCAGCCCTCAACAATAAACCTCTCCCATCTTTGAAGAAGTTTTTAGTGTCATTTTCTCTTTACATATTACGTTCCTCCAAAATAAACAAATGTTTACCCATATTCAAGGAAAAAAATGACAGAATAAAAAGGCTACTATTATAATTGTTTTTGTAACATCACGCAGTAAAAGGAGAAAAAAAAAAAAACGTTTGCCTCAAAACAGATTTTAAAGCAGATCTTTTGAACCTCCCTTGAAACAGTATGGTTCCAAGAAATAATGAACTGTTGACTTGGATTCCATTAGCGTTCATGTTTTCTCAATAATGCCCCCAATCTTTAACATTTTTTCCTATTGGCCAAGAAATAACCTGAAAATCTTATGGGTATATATATACGTGTACTCTATTTTAAGTATATGATGTGCCTTTTAAGGGTGTTCAGGACAAATAGAAGTTACTTTTTTTTTTCTTTATTTTCAACCACCTTACAATGTCTTATAACCGGCTGGTTTGCTAACATCAGTCTGCCATGAATTATTAATTTCCAATCTGTTCTTAAAGCAGAGATCAATTGATCATATGAATGAATGGTGCTAGGCAGGCAGACATTGTTTTTGGTAGTTAGCACAATAAGAGGCTCATTTATTGATACATATTAAGCATTTTAATTAAACAGTACACCCTTCTTTGATTGTGAGACCCCCAAATGTTTCACTGCTATACTGCTTTGAAAGCAGTGAGACGCCATATCTTTAGTTTCAGTTGAAGACTTTGTCGTGTTTTTTTTTTTTGTTTGTTTGTTTGTTTTGTTTTTTTTGCATGGTGGCATGCTGTAGCCATGCTGTGTGTTACAGTGTCACAGGCAGTGGTAAAAGGATAAAGGTTTAAATGTTGAATTCATTATCAAAAACAGAATGACTTTCTAACCAAGTCTGTTTTCACATACATCTGAGGTTATCTTGTAAAACATTTTATAGCACACACATAACATTTCAGTGTCTGGCTCTCTGGCTGTGTTGTGTGTTGTACAGTAAGAATGGACCCATCTGGACAGAGAGGTCAAGTTTGGTTTTCCTGCTGTGTGTATGTTGTAGCTGCTTGCTCGCTATCTTCTCTCTCACTCTCTGGGGGTGTCCGATGAAGTGGTCAGCAGCTGACAGGTGCTGCCATGGCTGACAGGCCAAACACAGTATGTGAGTATGTGTGTGTGTGTGTGTGTGTGTGAGAGAGAGAGAGAGAGAGAGAGAGAGAGAGAGAGACGTGCTTGTGGGCACTGAGGTCCTGTGCTGCAGAGCATGGCAGGAACAAAGCTACAGGGACACAGAGTCAATGACATCTTTCTCTCTTTCTCTCTCTGCCTATATCATCTGCTTTTCTCCACTTTCTCTCTCTCTAAATTTTCTCCTCATCTCTCAACCTCTTTGTTCAGGATATAAGCAAAGACAGCAGGATTTCAGACCCATGGTGTGAGGACTGACCTAATAACTTGCTGGCAGACACTGATACTCATGACATGGGAGACTCTTGGGGCATTGCCGTAATGTGCAAGGTGGGGCTCACATGACAGTCCGAGACATCAGTGAGCTACTTTTCAGTAGCTTTGCTAGCTTGGCTATGCACTATTACAAGACAAGGAATCTACACGCTGTAAATATGTACTGGGGTATGGTGGTGCTTTGAGCTGAATACTAATGTCAGCATGCTAACATGCTCACAATATCAGTATTAACATATGTATGTTTAGCAGGTAGTGTTTACTATAATCATCAACCTAATTTAATGTGTTAACATGCTAAGACTTGTTCATTAATTAGCAAAAATCACAAAGGTATAGCTGAGACTGATAGATATGTCATCAGTTTTGCTTGCAAATAAACTAGACACTAGATGAAATGTCATTTGATCATTTATGATTTATTTTGATATATTTCAGAGTGTAAAGTATTATTCTTAAAGCCACACCACTAGCAAAGTTGCAAATGTGATCAGTAGGAAATTAAGGCCTTGAAATTAAAATTTTATTGAAAAGCAACAAGAGGGGTAAAGTTAAACGATCTGCCATGTTTTTTTTGTTTTTTTTTTAGCTTTATAGATGCTACATACAAAGCAATAGTTTTTAGTTTCTACTCAGTAATCCCCAAGGCAACAGTCAAATGTACAGATTATGAGGAAAAACAAAAAAACATCAGTAAAAAACTAAACAGACATTAAAATGATTTTAAATAATTTCATGCAGAAGTAAAACCATTTAGCCAGTGAATGAAAACTCACTTCTTCTCTGGCCTTGAATATTACACTGTAAAGGTCCCTTTACATTAAGTACATATTAAGTACATTACAATATTAACATATATCAAGAATTAATTAAAGTTAATATGTTCCTGTGTAGTAAAGAGAAATTGCTCTCTGTATTTGTCCTGTGAAATTCAACATATTTTTACATCATTCTCAAAGTGCCTTAGTAATAGCTGAGATTGTCTTCTATAAGTTAAGGCTGGCAGTAAGTGTTGACATTACAACCTTTCTTTGCATGTCACAGCAGCACCTCAACAGTTATTTAGGACACATAGCACTATACTGTTATGCTATCACCCATTCCTTAGATTCAACCCACCCATGCTTGACTGGGACTCTGCTTTTCTTATCACACTCCCAGTTCCATGTAGGATATAGTATGACTGGTGGTAGTACTGGATCCTCATCAGCCTTGACCAAGGGAATGTGTGTGTGTGTCTGAGTGTGCACGCGTGTGCAGTATCTAAATTAAATTGTCTTTATCTCCTCCAGAAAAAAAAGGAATAGGAACGATGGGAAGGGCTGTGGAGTGGGGGTGAAAATTAATTTGTTAGATCAAAAAAATATTTAATTTTGCTGCACATCAAACAAACTTTGTCTTCAGACAGGGTGTACTGAGGCGGGCCCGCCTTTTTTTCCCTCCTCTTCTTCTTTTTCTTCATCTGCTTCCTCTTTTTTCTTTAATTAAAAAAGCATTCTATTATTACAGCAGATGAAAAGGAAACATCTATTCAAACAGTACAGTCGTACTGGACTACCACTAATCTTTTGGTAATTATTTTTTAATTGAATCTTTTGAACACAAAAGCCCTGAGCAGATGCTTGCATTACCGCAGTCCCACATCGCACGCCACACCATGTATACGAGATGATGCCTGCCTTGCCACGAGCAAACGGCAGGACAACACGGGAATAAAAGAGAAAGAAGTTGGGAAAGAGAAAAAAAACTGAGGGAGGGATGCGATTGGATGGAAGGAGGGGAAGGACTGGACTGGGAGGAAGTCTGCAGAGATGGAAAGGTATGTATAGAAGAACAGCTCAGTAGCTCTGTAGATGTCTGCATATGCAGTATGAGTGCATACAAACACATAAGAATCCTTTTTGCTGATACACACACTTGGATGTAAACCAGGAGGTCAAGCAGTTTGAATCTAAACTGTGTCTTCTTACCTCGACCACTTTTCCTCACAATCCCTCTTTCTTCTTCAAACTTCTTCAGCGTCAACAGAGTGCTGAGTCCAAGCGCATAGTGATCAGTCTCAAGGGAATGGAGGGGGGTACTTAAAAAAAAAAAAAAAAAAGACCTGAAAAGATGAACCCATTCTAAACTTTCCAGCATTTTGCCTCCCAGAAAGAACCTTAAAAACACCTTATTACTACAGAGCTCCCCATTACACTTACATTTGATATGCTCCTATGTCTGAGTGAGGGATCGTGGATGATGTGTGTGTAAAGTTCTCCCGCCAAGATGCCTCAGAAGTGCTTTAAAGACATGTAGAGGAAGAGGCAAAGAGGGGCTTAAGGAGCAGGCAAATAGGAGCCACTTGGAGAAAGAGACATCTTTAGCTTGGCTGTATGCAACCGCATATTGCCTCTTAATCATGTCGAGTACCCGTCAGAGCTCACCAAAGCAGGTTAAATCACATTACTAGTGCATTGTGCATGTGTGAGTGAGTGTGAAGGAGTGTGTGCCCATGCTTTTATGAATGTGTATGTGTGTCTGCATGAGGAAAAGTGCTGGACAAAGTAAATATGTGAAGGAGTAAGCCCAAACTACGTATCTGCTTAGTTTTCTTACTCTGATTGCTATTACACTGAAGCTTTTTGGGCCTGTATTTGTAAAGCACCTCAGAGTAAGAAATCAGGTCTATCTGGCCCAAAATTAAGTGAAGCATATTTAGCCTTTCTTTTAGGCCTTCTTCTTACTTCTTCAATATTAATATTGGAATTACTATTCCTAACCTGTCATTGTGGTCAGTCTGAGACTCACATAGCTCCTCAATTTAAAAAAAAGAAAGAAAGAAAAAAAAAAAGACCAGCAAATCCACTGTGTAGTATTTATCCACTGCCTAGAAGCCAGTCCTGGATGCTGCCAGAGTTTAAGCTAATATTAGCAGCTTTGTACTTTTTATTTGATATGAGGAAGTTCCAGCAGTCTTAGCTGTCAGTACCCAGGATTGCTTTATCTTTGGCAAATACACTGGTCTTCAGCTAGTCCTCATCCTAACAGCCTTTTCCGTAAAGATAAAAGTTAAATAGCAACAATTATGTTAGCGAAGCACAGTAGAATATAGTTACGTTAGACTAGTCTGTGTTTACACTTTTCCTTATCATTCATAACATACTTATAATACTTAACTAACTCTGCCCTGTAATGCTGCTCCATATCAGTGCTTCATATCCATGTTTTTATATAGCTCATTAGCTGATGAGGATGCTGATGTTTTGCCTGGAACATGATTTTTGCAATTCTCCTTATAATATATAATATAATATAATATAATAAATATTCAAAAGTTTTTAACTAACCCATGGAGTTAACATTAGCTTAAATGGCTAGCTAGGTGTGACCGATTAGATCAGTGACATAAATATCATTTCAGCTGGAAAAAATCTGTGGTCGCAGGCAAAAAAATTAAAAGTCTGCCCTTTCTGAAATCAAGGATCAATTGTTTCTCAAAGAATTCTGAGAGATAAATCTGCTGTTGCCAGTGCTATAATTATAAACTGCATAGGTGCCATACAAGAGCAGAAAGCTGGACAGGTGCAGCAAAATTAAGTAAGGGGTGTAGAATGATTCTGAGACGCTTGATAAATGCAGGCCCAGATTTTGGAGATAAAGCTTCAACTAGCCATGTGTGTACAGAGACACAAGTCATATGCGTATTTCATTTATAAACATGAACTCATCAATACTTGGAAAGATCAAGTCTGGCTAATGACAGCATGAGGTGAAGAGCTAGAGAGAGATAAATAGCGACAGAAAGAGAGAGATGCTGCTGAGATGTGGGATGACGAGGGACAGACCAACCGACTCTGAGAATGAGAGATCAACAATGCCATAAATAACCTTGGGAGAAGTCACCTATCCTCCTGCAGGCGACAGCTCGTCATGGAAATGAATGGGTTGTCACTGTCGTCTTTGTGCCCATGGCTGAGGGCACTGAAGCTGGCACCGCCGCGCTTGCACACAAATGGAAAAAAAAAAGAAAAGGTTTTCCTCCCTTTTTTAATGTCTTTGCGACAACCCCCCCCACCCACCCCTCACTGCCGCAACCGCTGCAACTAACAAAAACACACACAGGTTCACAAACACTCTTTGAAAGCATGCATCCACTTAAGCAAAAACAACACGCTGAAGCAAAGAGGGAAGTTGACGGTGTGCATGGGAATGCGGGACTGCACAAACACACACGCACATATAGACACACTCTCCGAACCAGTCATTCACCACTCACACACCTCGGTCTCTCTGTCATTCTGTCTCTCCATATCTCCATTGGTCTCTCTCTGGACTCCAGGTGTTTTGCTTGGATTTCATCCCTGCAGCATTTTAATCTCATTTTGACACAATATTTACCACAGTTCAATAGGCTCTGGTGCCACACCTACAAACGCTCTGACGGGAGCAAAGTATCTGTTTGTTGGGACTCTTTGTGCTGCTTGCACTCTGTGGATGAACCAGATCAACAGCTTTGAGCTGTATGCACATTGTTTATCAAATTACAAACACCTTCATTACTCAACAACTATTTTGCCAGAAGAAATTCATTCAAATGTATTGGAAAATTAGTGCAGATGCTGCCGTTGTTTGTTTACATGATATGTTTTATTCATAATAAAAAGTGTGTAATTTCTGCTGGCGGGGGGGGGGGCATCATACTCTTAGAGTTTCAGTGTTATTCTGTCAATAGTCTGTGTTGCTTACTGTCCATCTGCCACAATATTTAGATTGGAGACTTGATAAAACTCTTCATACAGTCATCTAGTGTCTAGTTGTTACTTTGCACTCACACAATAAGATTTAGATGCAGCAGCATGTCTTCTGTAGAATTTTGCTCTCAGGTCTTTGCTCCAGTGAGACTGTCGTCTTGTAAAAAATGAGCCCATAGGTCGTCTGTACCACCAGCTTATTTTCATCCCATAGTTTTGCTTTACTGCTAGGTGACCTCTAGCGGCCATAGCCATTAAGACGGGAGAAAAGCGGAAGTTAGGTGACATAGCATATAGAGCGGTGTAGTCTGTGCCTGGAGGGGGAGGCTGGGGTGGATGGATGGGTTGACATAACACAGGACTTTATCACAAGAGGCCACTGTCCGTTTTCTGTGTGAAACCAAATAAAGATAAAACACCAAAAACAGTATTTAAAAAAATCTACTCCTTTGTCTTATAACTCATCCGATATGAGACAAATAACAAGCCTTTTCCTCAAAAAGCTAAAGTTAAGTGTATTGCTTCATGTGCTTGTGTGTGTGTGTGTGTGTGTGAGTGTGTTGCTGTGTGAAATTGCTGCTTTGTCAGTGAATATGCTGACATGTCAAAAATACATGACTCCAGCACTATTTCACACATTCACATATCAAAAAAAAAAAGCCATGGGCTTTTTATATAGAGAATGTTTCACAATTCATTTCAATTTCCTGCAGGGCACCATGACTTCACAGAGCAAGTAATCTGACGAAGAACTCCATTTAGCCTCGCACTTACATCTTAACCCCAAAATCCGATATTTCACAAATATGACCCTATTGCGTGTGAGGAGCGCTGCCTGTCGAGTTTGTTTAATTTGAGAAAGGCCTGGGCGCAACGTATCACAACCCTTCCCACTTTGACATCAAACCCTCGCCTAAAGTGGCACTCCACACAAGCAACATGACTACTTACATCACAAAATGGACTCTAAATGCAAACAGGCATAACTAGGGACAGCCAAATCATACTCATTCCCCCCATTCGTTTTCTTTTTTTGGTTCATCTGGAAGAAGGTTCAGGGGCCTTTTTTCTTCAAATTTCACACTGCGTAGTATTGTGCTTGGATAAAAATGAAGCGGAGAAATGAGGGGAAAGGGACAGAGTGAGAGAGAGGAGATGGAAGAAGAGAGAGAAAAATCAATAGTGAGGACATAGCTGGGGGGTTTCCATATTACATTTTGCATAGACGTCGGCTGTAATTTGCCTTTGATCTCGGTCCCAAGATGACTCACTGAAGCCATCTTCCACAGCCAATTGGGGGTGGGGGCAGGAGTGTGGGGGGGCAGAGGAGAGAGGAGGAGGGATGGAAGGACTGGGTGGAGGGTTAAGGATGGAGGGGAGAGGGGGAAAGTCGACCACAGACCCCGAATGCCAGACCAGAGCTTCGTCTCCAATTCATACATTCTACTGAGATGTCTTTTCTGCTGCAGAATGTATGTAATGCAGACCTTCCTGGCTGCACTGAGGAACAGCTGTAAGTCCAGAAAGTCCAGTCTGCCAAGACAGATTGATGCACTAGGCCAGAAAGGCAAGAAGGGGGTTCCCAGGCCTACACTGTAAATAACGGGTAGTTTTTAACATTTTTAACTTCAAGAATTAACATTGTGTTGTTGAGTTTTTGTGTTTTTTGTTTGTTTTGTCAAATAACAAATAATCTTTTATAAAACCATGTGAAAAAAGTGTTAATTTACTTCATTAAAAATCAGGGCAAAACTGTAAATGATATTCAGAGTGAAATATATGTATTGATGTCTTTTTTTTTTTTGCATCATTGTACTAGATCAAAATGTGTGAAAAAAAATTGACACATTTAATCATTATTTTACAGATATTTTCTGTTATTTGAAAGCAAAACAAACAATAAACTAAAAATGTATTTTTTAAGAAAAATAGTTCATCTAAATGCATAATTAGATGTGTCATTTTATCTTGAGGCAATCCACAATGATATTGTAGCATGTTAGGGAGTAGGTGGGTGGAACTTCCCAGCATGCTTTGAGACAATGTGGTTGCAGGCATAAGTTTGAGTTAAATTGTGTTTGAAATTGTTAAAGCTGTTACTTGACACATGTCAGTAGTGCTATGATTCTTTACATTGTTTCAACAGTGTTTTTGGTAGTTTACAGTTAGTGTTCCGAAAAATGCAAAGTAGGCACAGTGACTGAAATTATGTGCATTGTTAGTTAACCCCCCAGTAATCATGTTGTGTTTACTGACACTTAAGTGAATACACTTAAATGTCAGCCATTGCATAACATGGATTCCATGTAAAAGAAATGTAAAGTGATACCAATAATACAGTAGTAGTAATGATAGTGGTGATAATAGTAATGATATAGATAAAAGTAGCAATAAAACCAGAAGCAGTACTAGTAATTTCTAATTATAACAACAGGTGTTAATCTGTAATTTATCATCATATGTCATTCAAAGGTGGTTACTATTTTATATGTAATATTTTTATGTTTTTTATGTTTATTTTTCATTAAATGACAAACATTTCATGGGTACAGAAGAACTCTAACTGTAAAATAGCTGTATACTGTATTTGTAGTACAACTAGTAATCACTGTTTTATAGTTTTTGAACATCAAAGTATTGTACCATATTTTAGTGTGTTTTTCCTTGTTGCCAGGTTGTCACTGTCTTTTTTTATATACAGTGTATATTTATTGAGACTTCATGCTTCTATGATCACAAAATGTTCTACTTTCCTCATAGTATAAATCAACAAATATGTGTATATTGGTTGTCCAACATGCATTACAGAATTTAAAAATTAGAACATAAACCAAGGAGAAAAACACAGCCAAAGGAAGTAATAGTTACAGTGTTCAGCTGACACCATAGTGTGTACAGGCCTCCACTGAGACAGTCGTTCAGTGTGGCTTAAAACCTACAAATGGTGATAATCCATTAAGAAAATCCAGATCTACTGACTTACCCTTTGTGTTATATGGCTATGCAAATAGTTTTGTGAGTCTGCAACACCTCACTGGAACTACTTTTTACCCATCTCTAGATAAATCTCAAAACCAAAGCACACAAAAACAAATCTATCCATTTACTTATGGAATATACTGTGTACATACTGTATATAAGAAAATACAGGTTTTCTTTTGATAGTTTTAGTAAACTGACCATTTAACCAATTACAAGTGATGGTACAACACTAATGAAGTTTGCTTAGTTACAGTTACAATAAGTATGTAGAAGTACATTTTCAGGTTTATAGTAGTGGACTAGAAGGAGTAGCACAGAAAGCATACAGTGTATCAAAATGATGCTTAAGGACAGTACTTGAGTACACCAGTATGTACTTTCCCCTACTGGTGACCACAGTGACCAGATGGGACAAATTCAGTGCAATGAAAATTTGTATTGAGCTTTACATGGTGAACTGTATTGCCATAGGCGATTAAAAATCACTCTGGGCATTGGAATGGTATGAAATAATGAATGAAGACATAAAAGTAATTAATAGATAGAGCCGTCTCCAAGAGAAAAGAGAGGAGGATTCGTCATCTCTTTTCTACACAATGCCATTGTTCCCCACGACATTCACTAGTCACTGTATTATTAATGATCCCACCTTGCAGAACATACATTTTCCTCATTTTGGCTTGGTTGCTGTCTCTGGAAACTTTTTCTGAGCTTTGTGTTCACACACCAACATAGAGGAAAACCTGGTGTCCTCTGTATAGTTTGGATCTTTAGCAAGCTTACCAAACAGGAGCTATATACACACACGCATACACGCATACACACACACACACACACACACACAACCTTAAACCTTTATTTTTGAAAGACAGTGTATTTACACATATGAAACACACTCCAAACTCACTGCTGCTGTGTCCTGAGACTTTAAAAAGTCTTTAAGAAAGCTCTGAAAGTGCATTCAAAATTGGCAACTCCTATTGCTCCAGTAAGTTTCCACCTATGCTGCATTTCTGTCATAATTTGGCCCCCACTGTCAAGCATACTGGAGGATGTTTTTGTTCTCATGCTAGCGCCCAGTTTCTTGGTGTGGGTAGCAGAATTTGATATTATTTGAGGCTTATTCCTAATCGTCCAGACGGTAAATATTGCACACTTCTTCTGCGGTGGCCTAATGGGCATGTAACTTTATAGGCAAACATGTGAAGTGGTATTCCTGCAGTGACTGGGAGCTTAGAAAGAGTGCCAGGCACTCCCTGAAGATGAAAGACTTGTCAGATGGCACCGTCTAGCTCTGCTCAGACACTTATGAGAAGCAGGCCTTCAGGAGAGGCTAAGTGTCCAATCTCTTGTGACTAAGAACAGTAATAGAGCACAATTGTCAGTAAATGGAGGACTATTTCAAAACAAGAAGCGCTGCTCTCTGTGTTTTGGCGTCATCCCCTATTGAAACATATACCTCTACCATTCCTCACCAGGAGTGCGTTGTGGATTATTTCTATTATTACACTTCATAAATCCCCTCTGGTCACATGATTGATGATTTTCCACTGCACACTTAACATGGTGTGGTGGACCTTTTTTTTTTTTTTTTTTTAAAAAAAAAGGTTTCTTTTTCTGAAGTTTCAGCTTTAAGTGATATTTCTCAGCTAGTCCATTTGGCTGTCTGTCTTCTCCGCTGGGCTGAATTAGCATGCAGCCTCAATAATCTACCCCCTCTCTTGGCCCAGTCCGCAATCCCTAATGATGAAATGAATTACATCGTCTATTGTCAGAGTGCTTTAATCATATTAGCTTCTGCTAAAATGACAGAGCATTGTTCTAGGCCCCAGACAAAAGAAGACATATCTAAGGTACAATGGACCTTGGATCTCTCTCAGTGAATTACATTAATTCTAAATAACGTCACGTTAAGCTGTCTGTCCAATAGAGGTAGTAAAAGAGATTTGACTGGGATGGCATTTGCACCTTCATCATTGCCCCTAATGAGACAGTAGAATACTGATAGATGTTCACTGACATGTGGAAGGTTTTGTTTCCACTTGGGAATGGGTTCATTACATCTGTCTGTCTTTTTCAGGGCTGATTATTCCATCAATTCTGCTAATGTATATCTGTTTTCAGATTATTTTACTACTAATTCTAATCAAAAGTGTAATGAATGTGTAAGAATATAAGAAGTTTTCCAAGCCAGAGATAAAACCAAATATACTATATAGTAAAAAGAAATATGTGGACAGCTCTTTGCACAAGCTTTTGAGTACTTGCGGGACTCTATTTTGTGGTTTGGGCATTTTTGCGTCAGGAGTGGTAATGAGTGCAATGAGTGCAAATCAGGGCCACCCCCACCAGGAATCATGAGAAAAGTGCTGCATATATGTTGTTTCTGGTTGGTCACTTGTCAAGGTGTTACTCAGAATGTAATCATGGTTTTAGAACATAAATAATGGAGATTAATCAAGTAAATCTGATTTGAAGCAGAATCTGATATGGAGCAGAAGCTTTTAATGACATTTCAGTGACTATATTTTCAACAGGTTCTTCAAGCTCTCATCAACAGAGAGACAAGGTCCTACATTGGACAATATGTTTTTGAACACCTGACTGTACCATTACAAACTACTACTAAATGCAGTGATAGATGCAGGAAATCGAAAGTTACAAATATAACTATGGTTATATGAATGTACCAACAATGTCTGTAGTTACATTCATAACTTTCATTCTACTTCATCCCTCCTGACTGCTAGAGGTGGTGCTTTAAGCACTGGATGTCTAATACCAACAATGTCACAAGGAATCACCAGCACTCCTTTCAGGGCCACCCATGATGTGGCGATGTTCCTGACTGAGTGGCACCTGACTCCATGTGGTGGAGGGCGATCACTCACCCTATATACATGGATGATGAAGTGCACAATCCAGTGGGACAAGCGCTGTTTGGAAAGAGCACAACCTTGTTTAGGGCTGCAATGACAGACAAAAAGCTGTTCAGCTTGTTGTACACTCATTGTAGCGTCGACATAGGCTTGACTTGTCCCCCTCTGTCAGTAGGGAGTAAACCGTGCCAACTGTACAGGCTGGTTGAGGTGTGACTGTGACAGCACCTTGGGGAGGAATGCTGTATTTGGTCAAAAAAGTGACACCTTAACCATCTGGGTTCCACCTCAGACACAAATCACTCATGGACAGAGCATGCAGTTCACTGGCATGCTTCGCTGATATAGTGGCATGGAGAAAAGTTGTTTTAACAAAGATCCATCTGAGCACAGGCAAGGCTCTCAATGGGAGGCAAGCATAGAGCATCCAACATTGGGGGCAGGTCCCAAACTGGAGCTATCAGTCCAACCACTTAGTAATGTCTTGGACCCTCCAGGGGCCAGATGCACAAATGCTAAATCCGAGGGCTGGTCTCCTCTGCCAGAGAGAACCAAAGTGGATCAACGGCTCTGAGGCAAAGACAACTGTATATGGTATACAGTTGAGGTGTTGTCTGACCGGATGAGCATGTTTCCCCCTCAGTTATTGCAGGAAATGCCTGAGGGCCATGTGCAAACGCCGGTAGCTCCAGAAAACTGATGTGCCTCAAGGAGTCCTGAGCAGACCAGTACCCCTGGAATGCTCTGTTCTCCCACACTGGACATCCGTTTTGACAGTTTCCAGTTGAGATGGGACGGAGCCCATGGGGATGCCCCTCATCACATAAAACCTCTTTCTCCACAGAACCAGAATGAAGAGGCACTGCTGTGACCCCCTGAGCCTCCTGTGCCTGTGCCACTTGGTGTCCAAGTGAAGTCTGTTTAGCCAGCTCTGCAGAGGACACAGCAAAAGTAAGCCCAGGGGAACAACAGTCAAGGCTGCTAAGTTTGTTCTGACTGAGCTTCAGGTCTTATTGGAGAACCTTATTTTTGTTCTTCTTTACCTGGAACTTTCTCATGAGGCAACTCATGAGAAAGTTCTATCTATTAATCTATCTATTAATTCTCCAGTTGTATTCTCTACAGCAGTTGGCCCTCTCCCTGCTGAATGGGTCCCTGAGGTGCCAAATTTCTTGTTGTAGAGCATGGTTCTCCATCCAGTGGTCCTGATTCCTACCTGCCACTTGACTAGTGGTCCTCAAGTTTTGGGCTGTGAAGATAGAACTTGCCATTTTTAGGTGGTAGAATCGGGTGTGAAGTGGATTAAAATTGCAGTTTGTCTCTGAACAGAGCACTACAGTGTCAGAACTCTGACACTGTAGTGCTCTTTTAATGAGTGATCACCATAAAATATAAATTTTCCATTCAAAAGTTCAACTCTTAAGTGAAATTTTTACAATAATCTGGATTAAAAATGGATTTCACGGTTGTGAAATGTTGATCGAGAGTATGGATTCACCTATTCTCTCTGTCTGTTATTGTTCCATCTTCAAGCCGGCAGAAGTAGTTATATAGCCAAAATGACACCTGTGTAAAAGGAATACCCAGCACGGACAGGCACAGGAAGTGATGTGTCGTATATCACGTCACATCACATCACGTCACATCACACATGCTATCTACAATCACACATGGGGGCAGCAAAATGATGCCTTTGTTTGGTCCAGTGTAAATAAGCAAAGGCAGCACAATGAGGGGCCTTCTTAACAGCAATATATTGGGATCTCTGTTTCAAGGAGGCTTTAATGTAACAGCAGTATGCTGTGAGACAGATTTAGTGTAGTGTGCGTATTCAGTATTGCAGGCTCACATGATACACAGTTTTCCTGTATACAAACATTAATACATCTGTTAGAGTAGCATGTAATCAGTTTTCATTTTCATTATGATATTTAATACTATTTATTTTTTCAATTTTATTTTTTTTTAGAATTATATTATATTCTTTATGTTTGATTGATGTATTTATGTACTTTAGTGTCAAAACTAAAAGTATATAATAATCATTTACACAACAGATGGCTGTATATCAATGAATGTAAATTCTTTGAGTTTCACAAACATCCTCAATTACTCTATTTTTAGAACTTGATCCATTAGTCCACTAAAATTTTGAAAGTCTAGAAGAGCGATACCAGTAAATTATTTCATATTACTCACATGTTGAGGGAACCAGCCGGCAGTCAGTGAGCTAGAACATCCTACCCTAAAAACAACACTAAAGGTTATCAGCAAGCAGTTTATTACAATCCGTTTTTATGTTTATAGTTAGTTGACCTCCAGCATGACCCACAGCACCAGAATAATATGTCCCTACCTGACTTGAGAGCCAACCCCATCCAGCACTTTTGGTATGACCTGGAACATTAACTATGAGTATGACCTGGAACATTAGCTATGAGTCTGACCTCATCACCCAACAACACTGTTGGACCTCACTTTCACTGTTTTGGCTGACTGGGAGAAAATCCCTGCAGCTAAGTTCAATGTACTGGGAAGTCTGAAAAGCAGAAGAGTGAAGGCTGTTATAGTAGCACATTTATGTCTGTTGTTTTGAATGAGAAGTTCAACCATCACCAAGGGATAATGTTTGGATGTCCAAATACTTTGTAGTGTATATCCAGTCAATGTTCTCATCTTCCATTCCATATTTTCGGTTTTCCAAAATAAATAATTTTGTAAATGACACACACGGACACACCACCTACAGTTAAACCTGACTCTATAAATAATTTAAATAACACATTTACACAGTCTAAGACACACACATACTAAAAAGCAATCACAAGCATGCATGCAGGCAGGCTGCAGCTACGGCTGTGGGAGAATTGTAGGGGAAACGATTGGCTGAGTCCTTAATTCAATAATTTCTTCTGGGTACTAGCCCACCCCTGTCGCTGTTCATTGATGAAGGCGCTTTAAGGAGAGCGATATTTAGCATATCTGGTTAAATGGTCCTAACAAGCCCCAGCTTGCACCATGTTAAAAATTAATAAATAATAAAAGAAGGAGAAAGTGTGATGTTGCCAGGGAAATAATTTGCCTCTCTTGAACTGATGATGGCATCCACTTTATGCAAATTGGTGTCTGGGGACAACAAAATCCCTCTTAATACATATGCAGGACTTCATAAAAGAGAGAGATAGAGAGAGAGAGAGAGAAACCTGGGAAGGCTGGATGACATGAGGAAAGAGAAAAATAAAAGGTAATAGTCAGCACAAAATTGGACATGTGAATTTTATGTTCATAAAATCAATGGAAAGGTGCGGTTCTTCTGATGGTAAAATTACAGGTTTTGTGCGTGCGGTGTGTGTGTGTGTGTGTACATTAAGCTTAAAGTGTTTGAGACAATCTGAAGTGTGTGTATTAAAATGCAAAACTGATGACTGAATGAATTCTGACAGGCAAAACTTTTTTCTGTCTTTTAAGCTTCTTATAAACATAATTAATATCATTATATATTATTCAACCCTGTATTTTAGAAATTACGTCCTATCTTAGAAAAAAAATAATTGTGACTCATGCATATTGTCAAACACCTCTGCTGTTAATAAATGTTGCAGTTCCTTCAGTCAAAGAACAGTGTGGCCTAATGCAATTCAGCTACCAGTTATGTTGCAAATACATATTTGGGGAAGCAGTTTAATTCCATATGAACATAATTTCTAAGGGTCAGGGTGGAAATATTGTATACAAAATAATATTGTATTGATACAAAATTAAATTGTTATTCATGACAGCAATTCTATATTGTATTGTTATATTGCTTATTTGATCATTCAATCAGAATGTGCTCATGCCACCTCAATATGGCTTATAAACACCTCTCCAAAAACACAGTGGATCCTCCTATGCAGATTAATGTATATTGACAGATATTATGACATTATGATATAATTGCTTTGAGAAACCCTCCGTTTTTGATCAACTTATTTTAATTTGTTAATGCTGTTTGCTGTTGCTAATCCCTACATGTTTACCTGTTGCCTTGATAATTTAATATAAATTATATAGATTAAGTATAATATACCTAATCGACATCATGGGCTTCATCATTGTCAGCACCAGAGTGGTGAGTATGAAATGACTCTGTTGCACTGATTAAATTATTTATTGATTATTTTTGTGTGTTGGCCTCACCACACTGATCATGAGAGTCTGCCATTATTAGAATACCAATTATGATTTGAGAATTTACAATGTTACTCTTTTCTTCAGAGATCAACAGTCAAACTATGTGTTTGATAAAATGTTTGACTACACTATGAATGTGTGGATATCCACACACGTACACAGTCCCCATACATAAACCAACAAGAACTAACCAACCTGAACAGTTAAGCTTGTGGAACAGTTGGTTTCTTTAGTTGTCGGCAGGTATAGGCACAGTTCAAGGTTAGAGGACCCTTGGCATCATTCTTACAATAACAAACACACAGTTAAGGTTAAGGAACGTTCATTGATCAAACAGCAATGGCTGTTGGTTTCAACTGGGAACAAACAGTTGTCTTCTGAAAGTTCTGTGTTTTGTCAACTCCTCCATCCACCTCAACCTTCTCCTAATGTGGACCTTGTCACCCAATAAACTACATCACCTGACTTCCTCATTGGCTCCCATCATAATTACTATGAAGAAGTTGCCCTACAATAAAACATAGCTGTGGGTCATAATAAGCTGTTTGCACATAAGATCTATTGCCTTGTTTTGCATAGGAGGATAGTCTCACATAAACATGTACACATACACTTTCTCCATTTCATAGTATCCACCATTCCACCCCCTAGTTCCCCACCACACCCTGCTTACTCTCTCTGAGGAAGTTTTGAATCCTGTCATTCCGACTCGGAGTTCAGCACTTCTTTCATGTGTGCCTCGACAGCGGGCCTCTCCTCCTTTTGTATTGTTTTATTATTTATGCATGGGGAGGGCTTGGTGGTTGTTGGGTGCATAAGCAGCAGCAGCATTAGGACAGATGGGGAGGGGGACTAATTCATATTCTGTTTCACCAACATCTTAGCGAGCCGAAGAGTTCAAACATTTTCCAAGCAAATGCAGAGAGAGAGGGAAATGAAAGGGAGAGACATGAAGAGAGGGAGGACAAGACACTAGGGGTAGGTGTGTGCATGTGTGAGTGAGAGAAAGAGTGTGATTTTGCATGCACTTGTCCATATGCCTGAGTGTGCATGTGTGTGTGTGTGTATATAGCATATACAGTATTTGTTAGTATTCAAGAACAGATGGAGATGAGAAGTGTGTGAGGGAGAGGGTGCAAGAAAGCGAAGGATGAAAATGGGGGGGGGGGTGAGTAATGGTGCACAGAAGAAAAGATATAGAGTTAATAAAAAAATGGAAAGTGATTAAAAATATATTTTGCTTTTGGTGTGAAAGAGGCATTAGGGGGTATGAGGAGACTGTTGAGCTGTTGTTAGTGCCACTACCCCCATGTGCAAATGTGTATGTGTGTATGTCAATGTGAGCGCACATCAATTATATTATAAAACACAGTTTTCTTTGTGAAAAGTTCCAAATGGCCACACAAGGAAGACGTCAGACTCAGTAGAGTTTTGACGAAATTGGGACAGAATCTGTAACAGAGATATAACTTTTAAAAAAAAGAAGAGTTCAGTATGTTTTCAGTATTTTTGGCCACTTTTGCCTTGCAACAAGGGTCCCTGGCCAAACTCAGCCCTGAGATCACAGTATATGGTATGTGTCTTAAACACTAGGCCAACAGGAACCTCCAGCTGATTGGTTGTTCTTTTACAGTCACATTAATGGGTAAAGTAATATTTTTTTTACATGTAAAAATAGTTCACATGTGCCATCAGAATGTGTTCAGTGACATGTCTGTGGACATGTCCATAAAATGCAGTTGGCATGCATAATATATTTCAAATGAATGCATGCTGCATGCACTCAAATGTACATGAAATATTTAGATATGTAATGGTTTAAAGAAAATGCATCAAAGTATCAAATCTGAGCATGCAACAAGAGCAAGTTGTTATCAAAAAATTTAAGGTGTAAACAGCTGATTACATCATGTTAACAACTACAGTTTGACCACTGCATTTTATGAAATGATTGAAATGCAAGAGTCTGATGTTTCAATAAGAAGTTGATACACTGAACAAGTTTTTGTTTTGATATCCTCCTCCGTTTAGTCAAAGTCTGTTTGCTCTGGCTGATACCATCAGCTGAAACTGTTGTAAAATTCAACAATGCACATATGTCAGGGCAATAATATGTTTGGCGTGATATTTGTCCCCCTTACTATCTCCATCTTTGGATTTATGGACTATTGTTTTCAAAATTTTGTGAGTGGTTTGCCGCCCTCATGCTCAGGTTCTCTATCAGAGGCCTGGGAGTTAAGGAGGGTTCTGCACAGAGTCATAGCTGTTCCTAGTACTGTACTCATGTGGACAGAGACCTCAGATGTTGTACCTCAAATCTGCTGGGGCCCCTCTCACGTGCTGCAGTTGTTCCTTCAGCCCCTGGTACTTCTCAATCTTCTCGTGCTCCTTCTTGTTGATGTTACTATCAACTGGGATTGCCACATAGATCACAACTGTCTTCCTCTGCTCCTTATCGACCACCACTATGTCTGGTTGGTTAGCCAGCAGCTGCTTGTCAGTCTGGAACTTGAAATCCCACAGGATCTTAACTCTGTTGTTCTCAACCATTTTCAGTGGTGTGGCCCATTGGGACTTAAGGACTTCTGATCCATACTCGGCACAGATGTTCCTGTACAATTTCCATGCATCCTGTGGTAGACCCCTTCCTCTACGGATCTGGTGCTTTGGGCGTGTTCTGCTTAAATTATTGTATTATTATATTATTTCTTACTTATTATTACTATGTATTAAAATATTAACAACATTTTAATGTTGTAGCTGGGTGAGAAGTTGAAGTTGTTGAATACATGTGGTGGAATAAAATTCTATATTTGCCTTGTAGTAATATAAGTAAGGAAAATCCAGCTGTAGTGCAGTATTTGAGAAAAAAAAGAACTTCAACCACTGTATCTCCAATAAAATTAGAGTCCTGCAATCATATGAAAACTAAAATGAAATGAATAAATAAATGAATGAATAAAATTTAACAAAGTGCACATCCTTGTGTGTTCATCTGATTTGCATTGATTCTGTATTTGCAGTTTCTTCTAAATGTGATGTACCGATCTTTTCTTCCTTTGCTTGTGTTTTGAAATGTACATGTTTTCTTAAGTTTCAGGGTGCTGACCTTCCTCACCCACTGTGCAAAGGTTGTATAAATAACAATTACCCTCTATATGCTGTAACAAAATTCATTATGCTAAGCAATCATTTCTCAAATATGATATTAAGCTATGAATAAATTCAAGAAATATATACATACTGGAAGTAAATACCAAACTGAACAAACACCACATCACTTCATAATCATCAATTAAAACCAGCATGCAGACTATGCTGAACCTTGTCACACCTCATGCATCAGCTGTACTGTGGCCAGTTTAGGCTGCACTTAACTAAAGCTGAAGCCTGCTATGGCCTCAGGGTGCTCCTGTCTGTGCCAGCCATATCAATAGTCACCACAGCTGGGCTCAGCTCTGACATTGTGCTGGAGACTATTGCTCTACCGCCTTAACACCCAAACCATCTAGGCCAATCACAATCAGTGGATGTATGTTGGAGCATGTGTGTGTGTGTGTTTCCACGTTTTTCCTCCACATCTTCAGCACATGCCCTTGAGCATGTGCAAAATGGCTCAGTATCAAAGAGTGATGATTGAACTAAAAACATACTCCACTTGGAGAAAAATAAGCCCCTCAGTGTGTGTGTGTTTTTAAGTGTGTGAATCTCTATATGAGTGCACATTTGTGTGTATATTTGTGTGTGTGTGTGATATGTGTCTTTTAAATGTTTGTCTCATGAACCAACTTCTCTGTGTGTGTGTGTGTGTGTGTGTGTGTGTGTGTGTGTGTGTGACAGTTCATGGTAAAAACAAAGAGAGGCAGAGAGGCAAGGAGACATTTGCTAAGATGTATTGAATTTCAATAAAAACTGCAATGTGGAGTATTAGGCTTGGGCGATTTTTCAATCTCTCATTGCTCTGTCTTGAATTAGTCGTGGTACACTCCATTTTCACCATGCCCAGCTAATCAAATCTCCTCCTGTCCCCTGGGTCTTCTCTCATTTGGTATGTCCCATGAGTCATGTGCCAATCAAATTGCTCATCAATGTCTGCCTCTCTTTTCTTAGTCTCTCACTCCATTCCTTGTTTTAAACAATTTCATTAAACTGTGCCATTAAAAAAAAAAAAAAAAAACTGTTATTGAAGCCATGCAGCCAGATTATGTTGAATTAATGTAAAGGCGAGAACCTTTACAGTCGATAGTGGCTATTGTGTGTGGTAACACTAACTAATTAATGGGTCGAGCAACTCCCATGTTCTGCTAGCATAACATAACAACTGTTTTTGTCAGTGGACAAAATGTCCTTGACATGGACAATTGTCCTGAGTTACATTTCAGCAGATACACTGATCCCAAAGATTGTTCAATAATTTACACCCAAAAAACGTGGGAAAATAAGTTCCAGGTTCAAAGATCCTGGAGTTATCCTTTAAGTAAATGATCTGAATACTATACTACCACTGCTTATGTACAAGCTGCACATTCTTGCCTTCTCTTGTAGATTGTTTGGGCAGTAAACAAGCCGATTTTTGCTTGACATTAACAGCATCATGTACCTGTGGGAAGTTGGACCACTGTGGGTGCTGCAGCTCCTCCACCCCCAGGTTACAGATACCCCAGATACCAAAATGTTGAAATTGAACAGAATGTAACTAGAGTCACAACTTTCCTTTTAATGGTTTGTTGTACTGTTTTGTCTAGTATAGGATGTTGTGTAGTGTTTGTGTTGATCTGTTGTGGAACAAATGTTTGGACAAGATTTCATCATCCTCTCTGCATCTGCAGCATGGACACTTTATTAAAGTTCAAATTGAATTTTCAACCAACAGCAGCAAATGTATGCCACTTTCATGAGATACTAACTGGGTTATGCCAGCATGTTCGTCCTGACTATTCTTGACAAGTTTCTTTCTGTTCCCATATTGTTATATTGTTTGGCTAACATAATGCTATACAGTACTGTCAAGATTTTGAC
Organism: Lates calcarifer; assembly: GCF_001640805.2. Taxonomy (NCBI): domain Eukaryota; kingdom Metazoa; phylum Chordata; class Actinopteri; family Centropomidae; genus Lates; species Lates calcarifer. Next base: position 24,306,638 of record NC_066848.1, on the reverse strand, counting down.
TTAGAATGTTGTGAGGGCCTCACATTGTCCTGTCCTGACTGATTTATGATCCTATATTGTAAAGGTTGTCTAATAATGTTGACATGTACAGTATACTGTATGTGTGGTCAGTCTGTGAGTGTGTCAGCTGTGAGCCCAGCGCCTATTATCTTGATTCATTTCTATTTTTGATATAATACAATGTGCTAAAGTTGCAATAAGACAGACATTCACAAGATTCTTGAAAAGTTTTTTTTTTTTTTTTTTTAATAGAGAGGGAGCGGGGGTGCGGGGGGGTGATTAAAGTCTCACCTCTCACACTATTCCAATAGTTTCAGATTAATTTCTGGTCTCTTATAATTCCCTGGATAATGAAAAAAAGTTCTTTCTCCACAATTATACTGTTGGAGGGAACAATGTCCCATTTGAGATTTTAAGCCATTTACACAGATGATTCCAGTAATGCCATGCAAATAGAATTTAATTCAAAGTTAATTCACCCGCATTACTTTTTAATAAAGAAATGATAAATTATAATCTCCTCTGCAATTTAATCTATTTATGCTGCTTCCGTTGCTGGAAAGTGTCCACTGCATGTCTTTCCATTAATTGGGAGAGAGATGGGAGAAAAGAGAAAAAGAGAGAAGAATAAAAAAAAAGTGGGAAAATAAAGGAGGTAGCAGCTAAATTTGTTATCTCAGCGTCGAACTGTGTTTGAGAAAGAAATAAAGGGTGTAATGAATTGATTTCATATTTAGTCTCAGGCGTGCTGATACGCATAGATCTCTAGTGGTCTTTCAGTGCCTGTAGCCTGCAGTATTTTCTTTCCTTTCATTAAGGTTGAGATTCTGCCCTTTGATAGTGTTATCGATTCTGCCTCAGAACACTGTGGCACCCCTGTGAAGTTGCTCTTCAGGTAGAATGAAAGAAAAAAAAGAAGATGAAGCTATTATCTTTGGTGTTATCCTGTACTAGTGTAGCGGCAATTCACAAAACCGCTTTACTTACCAGTGAACTGTTTTCCTCGCTCTTTGTTCTTCCTTGCTTTTATTGAATTCAAGGGATAATTACAGATTCTGTGGCTGCCGCTGCTGCTCGGGCCTGCTGTAATTTCAGCAGACTGAAAATTTATTGCTTAAATCATTATGATTCTCTCCCCTGTCTCTGCGTTTAAATTCTCTCCTTCGATTTGTTACAAATGTGTGTAAAGAGGTGCAGAACTTGCTGTACTTCAGCTTAAGTCCAAATTTGACCTTGTAGTTTTTATCATTATAATAGAGAGCAAATATCAAGTGAACACTGGCTCCTTCTAATATGATACTTTGGTGACCTACATCTAATAAATCATCACCTTCACCAAATAATATCCTCTCTGTGGATGTTAAATGAGAGAAGATGGAGGGACCTTCCAGCAAAGTTAGTGGACTCACCTGCCATTCATGGATCCACCCTGCAATCCAACATCAAACTGTAAGAAGATCTACTGTAAGTAATGATTACAGCTGCTAAAGTGTCATTTTTTTCTAGAAATAACTGTGAGAAAGTACAGTCAAAAATGCCTGATATAGGGTAAAAGTAAGAAAATAATTTTCTGTCACATCTGTTGTCTGTTGGTGTTATCCCGTATCTGAACAGGGGTAAAATCTGCCTCGATTTAGGGCCACAAAATGCCAACAAAAAAGTTCTGGTTAGTAGCTGAATAGTCAGCCAAGGCTTGGATTACCAAATACACAAAGTTTGCAGATCTGGTCCCCACTGTGTCAGTTAGTTTATAGTCATGTCTCAAAATGTTTATTTATTTATTTTATTTTTTTTCCAAATATACAGTGGTTACAAGTATTCTAACCTCTTTGCTTTTTACACCATGTTGTGTTGGAGATTTAATTCAAAATGGATAAATTATTTATTTTATTTTATTTTATTAAAAATCACACACAAACACTTTACGAAAGTATTCAAAACCTTTGACTGTTGACCCTTGTGGCGCTCCAAATAAATTGGTGCATAAATTATAATCACCTAAAAAATCTGGTTAAGAAATGCCTTTTTTTTAAACAATATTTAAAAAAAAAAAAAAAAAAAAAAGAAAAAGAAACACATGACATAAGAAAACAAAATACACCCTAAGTCTATAGTACATGATTATACTGTAGACCTGCACATTCAAAATAAATGTACACATACAGCCAGTTGGCAGTTTGATATTTATTGATTGAACAGTCCTGCAGTAAATTCTACTGTAATGATAGTCATAATGTTAAGTTTGTAGAGAGGGTCAACTCTATGGTCATTTTGGAGGTTGCAGTTTGTGGTGCTGTGCAGTTGAATTGTATTGCCTTGCTTTCAGGACAAGTGTTTGTATTATTTTGTTCACCCCATTTGTCAGTGAGATTAGGTTAAATAACAGAAACACCTCTCTGTGTAATACAATACAGTTCAACAGCACCACAAATCACATCCTCTAAAATGACCAGACATTTGACTCAACACTTCTCTAACACAATTTCAACATAAACTCAACTCTGTAAGCACAACAATAATTTTAATGTTACAATGCCCTATAATATAGAATATGACAACATAAAGCTGTTGTCTGATTTTTACTCTAAATATTGCGTTTGAAATTTATAAACTCAACACTTGCATCAAACCACATCATAGCTTAGGGAAATTAAACATATGGCCTGCAACTCAGTTAAGCAACTAAAGTGGACGCAAGAAGCGAGAGAGATATTTCACATTTATTGTTAGACTACACAAAACTGTCAGAGAGCATGAGCAGTTAAAGACAGAAAAGGTGAATCTTAACATTTTACCACAGTGGCTTCTACATGTAGCAACTACAGTCCTTTTCTTCCTGGTCATGTTCTTCTCTGTTTCTGTCTCTCAGCAGGATTATGTTAAACTGCTAATTAGCACCCAGACTCCTGCACATTTAAGCACTATGAGTGGCTTGCTATAACTAAACACCAGTCACGAAGGACCAGAACTAAATGATTCTTGCAGACAGATGTCAGTACCCATCAAATAAACTGACAAAACATCATTATTACATTATTAAGTATCATGTTTGTTATATTGATGTTACATTGGAGTAGAATGAAGGTACTCGAAAGTCTAGGAAATAAATGTGTGTCCACAAATTTGAACTGAATTTACTTAATGATGATTTTTAATCATCTTGGCATTCTATAACATTTAATCTATTTTATCAGCACAAAATGTAAAGGTAATTACTAAAGTGTACCTTCTGTGAATCACTATATTTTCACAGACTTAAGATGTATAGCATCTATGCTAATCACAGCACCAAAGACTCTGAAAGAATTTAGACATTTGGCACATAACTTAAAAGAAAGAGAAAAAAATTGCATGTGGCAGCTAAACCAAGGACATAAGATCAAACGTGATAATGTAGCAAAGCTCATTTTCCTCAAAGATCCTAATTGATTGGTTGATTATGCTTTCTCTGTTCCTCCATCTCGGTGGGTCTTCTTTAATAGCTCCATAATGACGCTACTGAGCTGGACGTGTAAGACTCAGCCAATTAGAATAGTAATAGGCTCTAATTAACTTAAAAAAAAGGATTTTCAATAAAAAAGGAGGAGATAGCGAATTTGATTACTCATATTCATTAACTACCCCCCAACCCTCACTTCCCCCCACCCTCCCCAGCCTCCTACCCCCCCCTGCCCCCCTCCCCTCCCTATCCCTGGAACTTTGCTCCCTTCATTTTTATGAATATTTTATCTTATGTGAAACATCACAATACACGCTGTCCCTGGCAAAGGCCAAAGACATAACAGCAGAAAAGCCTTTCTTCTACTCTCATTCAAAAAGCCTTCCTTTGTTTCTGCATAATGAACAAGTCGCTGATGGCGGCGGAATAAATTTTAATTAGAGTTTTTTGGAGGAGACTTGTAAGGATGATAGGTTGTTTTAATCAAAACTTGACAGTGTGAAGGCTTTTTAGGAATAAACCAAAGTTAGTAGCTGAAATATGTGTTCGTGTGTGTGCGTTTGTGTGACAGACAGAGACAGAGTCGTGTTGTGCCAGCAGGTATCTGTAACGGTGCATCAATAATTTGCAGCAATTTTAACCAACTCCCTCCTCCTCCCTGCTTCTTTCTCCCCGTCGTTCCCTCTCTGTCTTTCTTGCCTCGGGTCAAGTTAGCACCACTTAAGGACTACAACACTGTGCCCAATCACCATATGTTGTCTGTGTCTGTGTGGCTACATGTGTGTGCGTGTGTGTACACATGTGTATGTGTACATACCTGCTTTGCTTGTTCCCCTACCTGATGCCTCCCGTCGCTCGCAGCCAAAGCATGTCAGCTTTTCAGAGACAAAAACAAAAACAGAAGCGAGCAGAGAGGGGACACCAGGTACACCAGCATGTGCGTGTGTGTGTGTGTGTGTGTGTGTGTGTGTGTGTGGATACAGGATGTGTGTGCATGTGTGCATCCTGCAGGCTGGTTTGCTATGAGACAGGGCCAGATGGTCACCCCAGGCAAAGCAGGTTGGGCCTGTTTACCTGCTTCACTCTGGGTCATGTCAGCTTCGTTTTCAGCTTAGCCGCAACACAGCTCAAGCCTCGCTGCCAAAAACACAACGTTTAACTCCCCTTCTCTCTTCCTCCTCCTCCTCTTTGTGCTCTCTCCTTCTCCTCCTTTTCTTTCTCTCCTGCACTTCCCTCTAGCACAGTGTCTTTAAAGAGATAACTTTAGTCCTTCTGCTCCCCTGCAGATGTATTTTTAGTAGTGTAAAGTGACGCAAAACTGAAACAAAAACCTATTTTAAGACCAAAATATGAAGTCACAATTCTGCAGGATTTGTGAGGCAAAAGGAAAATATGGTCTCGACAAAGTGATGTTTTCATTATCAGTTAGTCAGATAAAATATTTTTTGATCAATCTATTAATAATTTAGCCAAAAAAATATATTTTTTAAAAAAGATGTCCTCCTGCTCTGAAGGTGACATCTTCAGCTTGTTTGTTTTGTCCAGAACCCAGAGATAATCAATTTATAATCCAGAAAAAAAGGAACAAATTTTTACATGTGATAATCTGAAACCTGTGTTTGTCATCTTTGCTTGAGAATATTTTTAAAATTGAACTTAAAAAAAAATAAATAATTGATTTTAAAAATTGTTGCTGGTTAATCTTCTGCTGATTGATTGAACTAATTAATAATATTATTGCAACTCAGTTGAAGATGATGATGATGATAATATACAGGTGGTAGTAATTAGCCACAATCAGTGTAACTAAGTGGCTTTGTTTTCCAATTTTACTTCAAGTATGTTTTAAATTAAAACCAGTTGCTGGATCTCAAATAACAGCCAGCACAAGCAAATGAAATGGAGGCATGCTCTAATGGTATGCCTGGTTCCACAGCACCACTAATTCCATCACACAATAACAGTGAGTCACTCTGCTGCTTAGAATGTCTCTTTTTAACAAAATATTTCATTCATCAAATTAATTCCTCTATTTTGCCACTTTTTAAATTCAGAGTTAAACTACTGATAATACAAATTTCAAATGGAAGGGTTACATGGATTATGCCCACTGAGCCACTGAAAGGTATTTAATGTGAAATGGTGTTGCGTGGATTGTTTAGTTTCATTAACAGCAGTTTAACAATGAAAGAAATAGCAAAATAGATGCAACTGGGATTATTGGTGAGCGAAAGCAGTATTTCTGCAGAGCAGGAGATTGGTAGGCACAGCATGTGTATGCTATCGTACTGATTAGTGGTGGGTGATATTATGTAATAATAATAATAATAATAATAATAATAATCTAAAGTCAGCCTGGTTCTCATTGCAGCTCAGGTGAGAATGAGAATTTGTGAAAAGTGATACATTTAACATTATGAATCAGCATCATGTCCACATACACTTTTTGAAACACACATGTAACATCATATTCAGAAGCAACAGTGAACATTTAACAGAACATTTCTATTGATTTGTTTTCCATTGTATTCCATTCCTTATTATATACAGTTTACATCCACACCAGTATCAGCTTAGCAGTGTAACATGAGGCTGCTTCCATTAGAGAACAACCCTCTCTCCCTGCCCCTGTTAACCCCCTGCTGTAGCAACAGTTACTGGCACCGTGGCTAAGCATGATGTCCGGCTGTAGCAGTAACAGGTGCCTACATGTTGCCTGCTGGCACAATGCCACCGAGCCACAGTAGGCATCTTGGCAGGATGTTCAGCGCTCATGCCCAAGCTTGCTGTCTCTAATCTGTCTAATCTCAACCTGCACTCAGCTGCTGATCAATTTAGAGTGGTCATACACACTGATGATGACTCTTCATCAAAACAATGCTCCTATAGGTGCAGGGAAATTACAGAATGCATGTATTGTTAAGGTTCTGCTCTGTTTACCTGGGATACAACCATCTCATACAAACACACACACACACACACACACACACACACACACACACACAAATTTAAGAATCTGCATCCCCTTAAACATCATTGCCACCAGCCACACAAAGCAATCCATCCCCGCTTTTTCCTCACACACTACCATCCTTTACATTCACCCCACCCCTCCCACACCACTGCACCCACTGCCCCTCAAGCCTGCTGTCACCCCTTGCACCCATCTCCTGTCCCCCTCTCTCCTGCCTCCCACACACACACACACACACACACACACACACACACGCCCTCCACCCTTTTTCCATTTCAGATGCAAAGCTGGGGCCGAGGCGAGCCGTGCATATAGTCACAGCGGCAATCTCATCTATGTCCAATCTGTCATGCCACTGCCTTTCATTATTCTCCTGCGTGGGGGGAGAGATAACGCTGAGGCATATTTTATGGACAGTACAGAGAGAGAGAGAAGGAGAGAGAGAGAGAGAGAGAGAGAGAGAGAGAGAGAAAGGGGGATAAAGAAAAAAATAAAGGGAGAGAAAGATGCCAATATGTTGGGCTAATGGTTGTGAGATATTAGGGGTCCTGCTCTGGCCAGGGGAGAAGTGTCACTCTGCTTCATTGGTATCTAGGTCAAGGCAACAGAGAGGAGGAGAATGAAAAAAGAAAGAAGCAAATGAAGTGATGAAATTCTTGAAATAGAGGTTTGGGGGTGGAAGGAGAAGGATGGGAGGTAGCGCTGGTCAGTGCCATATCATCTACATTAAAAATGGACAGCCTGGGGGCCTGGAGGGGGGTTTAAATAAGCCACAGCCATTCTTCACGGCCATTCGATGGCCCCATAAAATCGGGGCTTGTATGCATGCATGCATGTCGCTGTTGTTGAATATGGAGGAGTGAGGGAATGTGAGGGGGCCAGCAGATGAAGGAGGGGAGAGATGGATGGAGGGAAGGGTGAATGCACTGGGGTCAGGTATTCTGTTCTGTCACCTCTGTTGCTGGGCTGAGTGGCTGACTGGTTGTCTCTCTGCTCAGCGTCCTGGAATGATTGGGTCCTGGCCTGCAGAGAATGGGCTGGCCAATTTAACATATATACGTATATCATAGCCATTGTCATGCTGTGTGTGTGTGTGTGTGTGTGTGTCTGTCGCATGGGCATTGTGTGTGTTTGAATATGCAAATTAGATTGAGCAGTACCTTTGATTTCGTGCATGTCTTGGTGTCCGCGCACGTGTGTGCGTGTTGCCGCAATTGTGCAACATCCAGATGTCAGCACAGCCTCACTCGGTGTCTGTCATTGAGACAGTGGGGGTGGGGTTAAGGTGACCTGTTTTAAATATAGACAGTGTCACGACAACATGCCCGACTCGGCTTATAAAACCCATTTGCATAACGTTTCTCCCTTATCCTTTGCTTTCTCCCTCATTTTTTTCTCCTTCTTTCTCCTGGGAGACAGGCAGTGCAGACACGTCATGTTTTGCCTTTGTCTCTGCCGTTCAAATGCAAGAAGATGTCATGTCAAGGCTGTCTTCAACACAGAAAGACACAACTGTATACCTGCATCACACAATGGAGAATGGGACAAAATACAAACACAGTGCATGAAGGTGATGAAGTGTGGCGTGTAAAGAAAAAATAGGTTTCCTGTGGCATTATGTCAAATGATAAAGACGCACTAAAGCAGCTTGTCAGTACAGTATGTCCCTGCTAAATAACACCAATACACAACTATAAAATACCTGACAAGCCTGTAACTCCAATGACACCAAGATTCACACGTCTTTACACCTCTCTCTGAATATTTTACTCTTCTTTCCCAGTCACTGGAGGTGTTATTGCTCTGGTGCTAAACAAGCAGAGATCTTTGAAAATTTTTCTGGAAAAAGGTTTTAACAGATGACACTGACAGGGAATTTTTAAACAGACCTCATAAATCTTGGACTTTCTGCTTAACTTTTGTCGCATACCTTGTCCTTCTTGAGCGTTTATGTGCGCAAGCCTTGTCGGCGTGCCCTTCAATTTGAATGCACACTTCACTCTGGCAAACTAATTAATTATTCCCCTCTTCACCCTCCTTTATTCATCCATTTGTTTTTTTTTTTTACCTCTGTGAAGAATACATGCCACATTCCTTCAATACCTTTCCTTCTCTCAGACTCAGTGCCTATTCATTAGGAATTCAAATTAATCAGTATTTACTGTAGCGCTCGCCAGCTCTGCTCTCAAGTGCAATTTCTATCAACAAGGTTGAGTGGGCTTTTGTTTCTCATAGCCAATTGGAATAAAGCTTGCTCTCTCTTTGTCCCTTTTTTTTTTTTTTTTTTTTTTTTTTTTTTTTTTTTAGATGTTCAATTGAACGCATCAACTAGTTTGGCACATAAGACAGAATTGACATTCTCCAACAATGCAATGCTTCAAGGACTTTTCATTTGACATTCGATGAACTCTGAAATTAAGGCCCCTCAACAGTTGGAAAATGAATCCAAGCTAATTGTGTGTGTTTTCTGTTTTTTTTTTTTACTCAGTAGTGTATGGTCACAACAAATATGGGCCTCAAAATCTACCTTTGTTTATGGATATTTCCAGTCTGTTACAACTTGGATCTTGTTTATTTGTAGTTTTGGCCGTCATTTCTATAGGTTATGACAACATTGTACATGGTAAGATCACTACTGATGCAAGAAACATGAAGTCAGATTTTGTACATTGTACATTAGACAAAACACTTGGAAGTGCCAAATCAAAAAGAAATCAGCTCATTCTGCATTTTACATAATCAATTCTGTCACGTGAGAGTCGTTGCAGTTCCAAGCTCATAGCATCTGAGTTCACCTAAAGGGTGAAGTGTTTATAGCTGTTCCAAATGAAAGCACTCAAAGGCATGGTGATAATCCTGGCTTCACAAAGTGGGGCAAGACATGAAATGGTTCAGATGGGGATAACAGCGCGTGCTTTCGGACAGTCTTTCCTCATTCATGGTGTTGCACATGTCTGTAGATGCAAAAATTAAGAGCAGAATAGAATAGAACAGAATGACTTTCAGACACTTCATTTGAATATCTGACAAGCACTATGGTTGAAACATACTGACAGCTTCAAACTGTCTGTGAAGGGATGTCAGAACAGCATTGTAGGTGGCTGACAAATGGTGTAGGCGGCCTCCTCTTGAGTGAGTGATGGTTAAAGAAATCCTGTCCTCAAGAAATCTACAGCAAGTCCAGCTGCCTTTGACTTAGCATGTGTTCTGATCAAAATACGAAAGACGAACAAGCCAAGTAACACTTCAGCCAGATTAAGCCACTTGAGCCAGAAAGTTACTATTTAAACACTACAATAGATATGGTCAGTGGGCAGGGTTTTTATTTATTTATTTATTTTTTATTTATTTGGGTTGGGTTTATATAAAATCTATAAGATCAGATGCTAATAGGTTTTTTGATCTCAGCAATTTATTCAAAAGATTTGCCAATTCTATTGTAATTACCTGGAACTATCCTGAATACACATACAGCCAGCTTTTAAAAGTGCTGGTTTTCCGTTACTGCTCTGTGTGTTTAAGTACATGTCCATGTTTATGCATTTCTATGTCTATCTCAGCATCTACATATTAATACCTTGGTAGACAGTATGTCATTCTATGTGTGTGTGTGTGTGCATGCATGTCTGAGTGTGTTGTGGGTGATAAACCAGTTTGTAATGACCAGTATTAGATGCAGCTAAAACTGAAAGAAGTGAAGTGCCAGTGTGTCCTGCAGTAAAATTGTTCTGACCTGTTCTGGCATTGTGTTAAAATACCTTTTAAAACACCACTGTAATTTGATTAACACCTTCATTTTCACTTCCAATTATGATCATTTGTGATAATAAAGGAAACGTCTGTGGCTCTAGTGTCCATGAGTCCTAAAATGGACTCCTAAAATCCTTGCCTGTTGCATGTTCTCAATCTGAATTGTATTTTTCTACATGATATTATGAGTTGCTACTTCTTTTTTCCCCAAATGCTACTTTTTATTAGAGCCAAGGTTGAGATTATAGGGAAAGTTACAGACTTCTATTTAAGTCATCGACCCCTGGTTGGAACTCGCCTTTTGGCCTTTGCAAGCTTTCCCTTTACACAACTTCTTACTTAACAAGGCCAGGCTGAAAAACCCACAGATCTAATTGAATATTGATATGTGTGTGTATAGAGGGCCAGAGTGAGGCTCATCCATGTTAAGCCATTTAGTGCATCCTCTTGATTGAAATTCCATTAGCTTGTTAGTGGAGGATAGTGGATAGTCGGTGAATACTTAGCCTTGTTAGCCGAGGCACAGGCTAAATGAGTGTGCACAGGGTCATTGTCCACTTAAAACTCACTCTGCAAACTGGCGGCCAGCTTGAATAATTCATGGAGCATGACCTGCGCTGACTGGGCTTTAAACGAGTGTAGCCTCTCTTTCTGTCTGTTTGGATAATATCTCCACTCTGGAGTTAATTAGGTTTTCACTTTTTTATTTCAGCCAGCTGTGTGTACAGTGGTCAGGGACTTGTCCCTGCGGATACACTGTGAGCCAAATGAAAAGAGAATGTAGCAAAAATGATTGCAATGTAAAGTTGTTGCATAAATGGAGTTTTTTTTTTTTCTTTTTTTTTCTTTTGATCCCATCTCCAGAATGTTTTTATGCGGAGAATATTAATTCAGAATGCTACCTGACTGTGCTAATGTTGGATATAGAAAATCATTTCAGTGATAGGTGTAGGGGTAAATGTTACAGTTTTTAAGGCAGGTAGCTAGCTGCTAAAGCTCTTTAGAAGCTAGCAGACAGGAACATAGGGTCTTTGTGGAAAAAAAAAATCCACAAAGACCCTAAAAAATAATTAAATCTTAATTAAAAATTTTGCATCCTAGAGACCAGAGACCAGAGTTTTCAGCAAACAAGCTGAAAGTCCACTGCCCAGCATCACATGATAGACCGTTAACAAGTCTGCCATTTCCTAGACAATTGCTTGTTAGCAAGTTAGCAACCAGCTAGTGGATATAATGTGTTATTTTACCTGGTCTGGGAATCTAAATGGATTAAATATTTCTATTACTGGGTGTTACACACTTTACAGGCCACAAGAGTGCACACTGATATGATGAGCTGGTGTCAAGTGCAAGTAAAACAGTATGCCTCAACATCATCCCAAAACATTAAGCTGTAGGCTGGTAACTTATGAAATCAGAAAGTGTTTTTACTTAATTTGATAATTATGTTGCTACATGTGTATTATATATATATATATATATATGAGGGTAGAAACTGTAATTGTAATAATGTTTTTTGAATCAATATGCAAAATTATTGTTAATTTTAACACACACAAAAATATGTGTAATTTAAGCAAGCAGCACTGAGCCTCTCCAGTATCTGCAGGCAGCAGGACTCAGGAGTAGCATACACAGGATAACAGGCTACCAAGCATTGACTCTGGTACATGGACAAATATGGTGAATCTCAAGGCCCAAGGGTTCCTTGGCATATGGCTTGCAGTTCTACATGAATGAGAAGTGTCAAGAGCAGCAAGTCTGCACTAGTATCTGCTGGTATCAGCAACAGCTGAGTTGAGTCAAATCAAATTTATTGGTTTGACGTACTCAATAGTGTCAGCAGCAAGCATGTACAGCTAGGTAAGGCCCTAAGGTCACCTACTGCTTAAGCAAGTTTAACTGTCCAGGACACAAATGACACTATATATGTTGTATTTCCTTCCATTTATGCTACTGGCAGTTGGTTTGGTGATGTACAAAAACATGCAGTAGGCGAGAGAAGGTGAGAGCTCTTGCTGTTTCCTGAAGGCCTTAGTGTATGTTCTTTTTTCTGTGTATCATGCTCAGTTTGCTAAATTGCTAAATTTGCTTACTGAATATTTTTCACAGCTCTCTGTCTTGGACTTATTTATTATACTGCTGCTACAGTAACTGAGTATTCATCATCTCATTTCAGAGTGAGCCAACATGTAGTATATCATTACTGACCATTGTCAATGTACCTCTTAATTTTCACTACTAGTGCCAAGTTGTTGAGTTAATCAAAGATTGTCACTGTAATGTTGTAATGTTTGACTTCCACTTCTCTATATACCCATGAAACTAGTTTTGCTAATCTAGATCATCTAACATATTTGTCCATGCTGTAATGATGAGAGCAACTCTGTGATAACACACAATTTACTGCTTGTTACTTGGATGAAAAAAACTACATTTCTGACAACAAGAATAGCACAGATACCACACAGTAGTGTCACTGTTTATTTTCATAAGTTGTATTATATTACCTGCATCTCCACTTGGTCACATCTTGCATATCAATTTTTAATTGATGCAAAACTGACTAATGGAATGCCAAAGAGTTAAAGTAGTTTCTTCTACTTATTCAGAACTTTATTAACACATGTCAAATCTGAGAGGCTGGTTTCATTATTTTATTAAATCCAGCCATTATTCCATGTGGCCAAAAATTCCTTAATCAGCTTGTTGACTTTAAAGGATATGAGAGGAGCTCATGTCTTTGACAGTTATTGAAGGCCACTCAGACGCCACCTGGTGATTTTGTATTTTTTTCCACTAACAGTTTTAGACTTCACATTATGATAGGCATTACTGTTACCAAAATTGGTAACAGTGAACAATGAGCTTGAGCCCATTTCAGAAAAATACAACCCTTATAGTCTGAGAAGAAATTGTTCTTCTAATGCAAAGAATTTATTCTTAAATCAAGCTAAGTGTAAACTGTCATCACAATCACATGCGACTCACATCTGATATTGTGTGGCAATTATTTCCTAACTAGAGAATTCATGCAAAATGATGAGTGAGCAATCAAAACAACAATTAAAAATAAAAGCAAGACTCCTCTTTCAACTGCAAAGCCCGATGGAGCTACAAAACAACAAAAAACATTGAACTGAGGATCACAACTCAGCAAGCTTACTGTTCTGAACAGGTTCTGTTGCTGGTGCTGTGCATTTGGATGTACTCACTACTTGATGAAGTAAATGCATAGCTGAGATCATCAGGAGGGGATGGAGAGAATACTTAGTTAGTAGTAGTAGTAAAGTTAGTACCATAGTTGAGTCTGGTGGGCTGGACAGGTTCCTGACAGGTGAACTTGCTTTGGCCCATGAGCACTACATCATGTAGTAGATAGTGATAGAAATGGCAGCCTACATGAAAAATGGACAAATCCATCAGGTTATAGCTTTCAGATTCCCCATATAGAGGTATAGAGGACCCTATACCACAAAATACCATAAATTAGGAACAATTGGGCTGGGGCTGTTGCCCTCATTATCATTACAATAGAGGAATTTAGGAGCACAATGCACTTTATCCTGAGCAAAAATTACATGGGAATATGGAACTTTTGAAAAGAGTCTTGGAATTTGGCATGGTAAGGCTACATTCTGGGTATTTTATATGAGCAGTGCCTTTGTTAGCCTTCTCAGACATTAACAAAAAAAATAAAAACTTTTTTTTGTTGTTGTAATTACATTTTAAATACAGTCTGTGACAAAAATTCGGTTGATGTCTTGAGTTTTGTGTTTGTTTCTGAGTTCTGTAATATGTCCTGGTCATAGCAATACAATATTTAATTTCAGTTGTATTTGCTAGGGTTCAAACACCCAAAGGGTGCAAAGACCTTATTGTAATCGCTATGCTCATCATTATTATTATTATTTCTATTGATGCAAATGAATTGTATTTTTGAGGAGCTAAAGTTGCTTGAAACTTTGCGGATGCATCAGACATTCACAGTACATGAAAATGTACTTGTATAATGGGCCTTGTGCATGGGTGTGGCAAAATGATACAACACGTGTCCGCCGCCCCACACTCCACACAGGAAAGTCTGTCTTATCTTACTCATTTGTGCAGTGTACACGGCTACGTTGACTAGCATTCTGCCAGCACCCTCAGACGTGCAAAGGTGCGAGTGCCATCACTTCGTGCCACTTTAATTATAGTTGGAATTATGTTTTGAACTTAAACCTGAACCTAAAACAGTAAAATCACTAAACCAAAGCATCTGGTACACAAGGCTGATAAAAACTTCATAAAAGCCAATAAAACTATACGAACTTTAATGGCTGAATAATGGCAGCATATATGGTCAACACAATGAATCTGGGTTCAGAATCAACTGAAGGAAAACTATAATGAATTTAGAACCACACCCCACCTCAATGCATCCCCTTCCAGTCACAATCCAGCTTGACTGGATGCAGAAGGTCGTCTAACTTGCTATCTCATACATGACCCCACTGTAACCTGCCCATTACTACCACTCCTCTAACTTTAGCTCTAGCCCTCTAGCTCTTACTGTGTCCTCCCCCTCCACTGTCCTAGACATTGCCTCACCCCTTTCTCTTCTTCCTCCTCACCCCTCCATTCTGGTAGCTGTCATCAATCTTGCTAAAATGACAGGCGACAGATGTTAGCCTTTGCAAAGATCAAATCTGCTGCTTCAGGGCGGCCTAGTCACACGCAAACACACACACACACACACATATTCACACACATATGCATACACACATATATATATGCACACATGCATATCAGTCACACATGCTTAAACATGCACAAACACACACACACACACACACTAGCCATAACCACTGACAGGTCACATAGCCTACACAGACATTCATATTTTCTCTCTCTCCTTCTGCCAATCGCTAAATCTATTCTGACACCAGAAAGACAGAGGAATCGAGTGGAAGGACAGTCACCATGCATGCACATATATGGCACATGCCATATCCACACACATTAATGCTTACACACACTTTTAAATGAGTGCAATATGTGACTTCATTTATTTATTATTTATGTTACTTCTCTGTGGTGTGACGTACCATTTGCTGAGTGTGTGTTGTTGAATGTGTGTGTGAGTGTGTGGTTGTTGTGTGGATCTTGTTTTACTGTCATCCAGGAGTCACCCAGGCCAGACAGAGAAGAGAGTGTTCCTTGTGGTTATGTGTAACCCAAATATAACAAAATATATAACGCAGTATTACAGAAACTTGGCAACACCTGGAGGCGAAGGGGGAAAAAGGTTTCCAAAACATGCCTCATTACATTACTGCTTCAAAATAGTCTCTATTCTTTCCTATCCACGTTGTGTACGAGAAAATCTTTTTTTTTTTTTTTTTTGGTCATTTGTTTCTCTGAACATCTGAAATAGCACTGAACAAACACAACATCAGACATAATCACTGGACAAAAGACACCCTCAAAAGTTGTGAGAGATGATTCACAAGTCCAGAACCAGGCTAATCCCATTCACACTCTCTTTGAAAAATTAGATGTGAATGCAAATGGCAGAGAGACTTTGTTGTGTTGGCTTAGCATATAAAAAGTACCAAGAAATTCTCATGTGAAACAAGTACTCAACACACTATCAATTTGCTCTGAGATGGATAAGGGCAAAGCATTCTTTCTTGTCTCAAAGTTTACAGGTATGGAGTTGGTGAGCAGCACATTGGCTCAGTGTAGGGACTTCCTTAGGGTACTCTGGACTCCCACACAGTCCAAACATCTGAAAATCAACTGAAATGGAGACCCTAATTTAGAAAAGAAAAAGACGATATGACAGTACATCAAATAAAAACACAAGACATATTAAAACTTGTTTAAATATGAATTAAAGGTCAAGTTTCAAAACAATACTATATCCACTATCCCACAGACCTAACCTCATAACTCATAGAAAATTGCATTTTTATGAACACAGGGAAACCTATTTATTCCAGATGGACAAGCAAAGGTTATTTTTCTGTCATTTAAACACACCAAAATAATAACAGCTATGTAAACTAGTCCCACACAGCACTGTTTTACATTGTCATAAGCAAGCATTATAGTACAATCACATTAGGCTCACATAACATGTGAGGATTTTTAATAACAGAACTTTATTGGCAGCAACTGTGTGTGTGCGCACTTCGGTATTTGTGTCCATACTGTGTAGTGCATGCATGTGCACATACACACACACACATGCAAACATCTGTGGACTCCTACAGGAGCAAAGAGCTGCACCACAGGAATATAACTCTCCCTGATTGTTTAGCAGTGTGTGCCTGTGTGTGTGTGTGCATGTATGTGTGTATATAGACTAAGGGTGTGTGAGGATACTAAAGCTGCCTTTATCAGGTGATGACAGACAGAGGCAGTACTGTCATATTTATTTACTGTGGGGTATAACTACACATCCACACATACACATACACATACACACTTTACATCTGAGATGTATCACTATTTTTTTTAAAGATTAGCCTTTTTTGAAAAAAAAAAAAAGAAGGCAGTTCATTCTCACAGTAACACACTTTCATACTAAAAACATATTTCATACAGTTAAAACTAGAATAAAGCTGTTTTGTCCAATCTACTGAGTGATATTTATGTGTGTTACTCATAGGTGTGCAGTGCCACAATGCTCTGCCACTTTTTTTCTCCAAGTAAGGAAATAGAATTTAAAGTTGCATACTCAGATCGAAATCCATATACATTTTTAAGCATTGAAGAGCAATCATCACTAAAGCAAGAGAGACGATAAAAACAAATGGTGATGCGTCATGATCAGGTTTCACAACCTGAAAAAGTGGCAATCA
This sequence comes from Lates calcarifer, assembly GCF_001640805.2. Classification (NCBI taxonomy): domain Eukaryota; kingdom Metazoa; phylum Chordata; class Actinopteri; family Centropomidae; genus Lates; species Lates calcarifer. The sequence goes on along the minus strand of NC_066848.1, from coordinate 24,289,624 downwards.
AGTGCTAGCGTCAGTGTGCACTAGTGATGAACATTTACATAACTGTATTATAAACATTTTGTTTAAGGTAATACATTAGAAGCAGAATCTTGTTTTTGCAGAACTTCAGTACACTCTGTACATGGTGCATTTACAGTATAAAAAACACATGCGACAAAGCAATGGTTTTCAGTTTTGTGTTTATCATTATGAGACTGATTTCTTAAGTTAAAAGACATCTACATCTTCAAGAAAAATCAAACCTAGCGCAGCAGTAAAGACTGAAAACCTTTAACGGCTGAATAAAATTTTCCGACTTTGATGATGCGTACACTTTGAAACCCAGTTCACACTGAGAATAAGACAAAACACAGCATTTTCTTTTAATAGTTTTGTGATATTTTTCTCTGTGATATGGGAGCTGTTTTTAGCCCCACTCACTTCATTTCTGTCATGGGTGAGTGGGACAAAGTATTGACCAACAATGTAGGTGCCCTTCTGACTTTAGACTATTTTCAAGGTGGAATGAAGAGGAAGATGAGGAAAGAAAATGATAGGGAGCAAAGAGGAAAGGGAGATGACAGGAAATGCAGGGAAAAAGAGAGGAGGAGCAAGGGAATCCCGTCACATGGGACCAAGCTATTGATTAAATTCCGACATTGATTAAGTTTCCCCGATTCACAATGCTGTGTGTATGAGTGTTTGTTGACTGTTTTATGTATGAGTGTGTGTGTGTGTGTGTGTGTGTGAGTGTGTGTGCGCAGGGGGTGTTGTACTTAGTGAAAATAGCCTATAAAGTGTATGAAGGGATGAAGAAATAGGGAAGTGTTCAGTTTCATCTTTGTGTCTACTTGCATTTACATGCACATACAGTGAGGTGTGCTCCTCTGAAATGAATGTGTGTGTGTGTGTGTGTGTGTGTGTGCACGTGTGTACATGTGTGTGTGTGCCTGCTCCTAGGAGGCCTGACTTGCAATACCACTTCATCTATCCTTGTGGGATAAAAAAAGGGATCTCTCACTCTTTTCTTTTTTTTTTTTTTTGCTACCCCCTCGCTCTTTCTCTCCCTCTGTCTCCTTTGTGTGCACTTCTTTCTTTCTTATTCATCATTAATCCTGCAGTCTGAGTCTGGGGTGTCACAGCCTCTCCCTCCCGCCACTGCCCTCTCTCCACCGCTCTCGCTTTTTTTCTCAGTGTTATTGTGTCTGTCTGTCTGTGTGTGTGTGTGTGTGTGAGAGAGAGAGAGAGAGAGAGAGAGAGAGAGAGAGAGAGAGAGATTGTGTGTGAAAGACAAAAGCTTGTCATCATATGCCCCAACACTCTGCCTCTCAGTTAACCAACTGAACCTCCACTTCTTCTCTCACCTTCTCCTCCTTTCACACTTCCTCTAGTTTCCCCTTTCTCTCTATCAAAATTTGAAATCACAAAAAACAAAACAACAATGTTATATAATCACCAGTATAACCAAAAATATTATATAGTTCTGAAACAGAGTGGAGCAGAAATGATCCCAAAACCGGGAAATACAGTAAGTTCCAGTTCCCTCGGCCCAAATTCAATGGGTTTTTTGAATGGGTGTGAGGGTGAGGATTATCTTGCTTAACAATTTGTTTTAGGGGTCATAAACTTATTTTTCTGTAATGATCTAATGACCAATGACAAAATCTCATTGACTTTTTGTCGAGGGAACCAGGGTGATGCTAACTTCTGAGCTGGCCAACAAAAATATGCCCTCCCTGCGCCACTCTATTGCAAAGACAAAGCTTTTCACATCACTCATGCTTTAGTAACTTTGCTATAAGTCTGTTTTTCTGTGTGCGTATTTGTAGACAGAATAGGGGCCAGGTCATGGATGGAATGAACAAAGTCAGGTATTGTACACAGGCTCAGAGACACAGTGACAAATGTTATGCAGGGCCCATGCACACATATCATACCATACAAACACTTTTGTATAATCCATTACTGGTTCCCGGGTTGGATCCACGGACACTAAGTATTTAAGAAGAAGAAGTCCAAGAAGTCCTCCCAAAAAAACAGTAAATCTCTACAGTGGTCTTCTTAATAAGCGATGCCTGAACCTTAGTAATGGGCAGTATTGTAATTCTTTACAATAAGAAATTTATTTCTTAAATTTGCCATATCCCTTTTTGCAAATCACTTTGCTAATAATCTCTTCATAATGACTGTTATTTCATTGTCCATATGAAATGCTCTATAAAAAATGTTGATTTAACTCAAAATCACAGTGAAGTAAACTATCAAAACTGTAACATGTGTGTCAGAAACATATACACATGTAAAAACTGGTTACACAGTGTATTGTACTGATTTTCATTCAACAATGACAAAATGAATGGAACATATTAGTCCAGTGTTGGAGTTTAAAATGAATTGTAAAATGGTTTATTTGTTACTATTAGGCACTATACAATCAACCATTGTACAGTATCCAGTACAGTGCCTGGATCAAAGTGATTAGCATTTTTGAAATAATCTTAACTCAATCTCAATCAGTTTCATAGTCATGTGACTTGCAGGAAGTATAGGCTGGTTATAAAGTAGAAAAATGGTAACCCATGTGTCTATTCAAGGATTGCCACTTTATCTTTCCTCATCCATCTACTGACTCCTGGTTGATGACCTTTGACTCTCTTGCCAGTCAGTGATGAGACTGGTTTTGGTCTGGTGTTTAGGGAGAAGTGATGTCTCTTTCTGTCTTGGCCACTAAACTTTAAAATGCTTGACCTACTACTATTAGATTATGTCTTTCAATGGACATAAATATGAATTTACTCCTTATGTTCACAGGATCCAGCTGCGCCCCATTGCAGCTGCGCTCTGGCTCACTTTTGGCTCTATCACCGTTTCAGTATCCAGCACCATTTTTTTTGTGTGTTTAAAAGCATACTCAATACATGTTTACAGCTCATTTGGATGCTTTGTGGCTGTACTTGAATATGACACTGCCTCAAACTTTCTCTGTTATCACTCATTCCAAATGTCAAGATAGTCGATCTCATAGCACAGCTGCAGTAATTAAGCCTGTATTTTTGTTCATTTTGTTAGGCCATCGTGATTTATCTGCAGCACACCTCATTGGTAGTGACTGATGATTAACATAGTAGCCTATCTGTGATCTGTGATCATATGTCACACTAGTTCTAGATATTATATACAGAAAATTATCATGACAAGCATCAGTAGTCTAATCCACATCCCAGAGTTGTCCATGCAGTATACAACAATTGACCATGCCATTTCCCTCATCTGCCTTGCAGGCCTGGTGAGTTGTCCAAGGCAGACATTACCAGCGCCTTCAAAGTCATTCCCATTCACCCCAACTACCGGTGTCTTTTCAGTGTGCTCTGGAGTGGCGCTTAGTACTGTGCAGAGTGGCTGATCTTCGGTTGCACTGGTTGGTCTGAAGCACTTTGCTGGATGCTAACAAACAACTACAAACTTCCATCTGTCATCCATCTCACAGACAAATTTTTCACAGTTATGACACCATCTTCACCCCTGTATACAGTGTTCTCTGACTTCCACATTTCATTCAGTCTCCTGCCACCAGCAGACACGGTCCATCACCCCACATGATCCATCCATTCACATGCCTGATTCATTCATCCTTCATCCTTCATCCCCTCATCCCTTAACCCTCATTCTGTCATTCCTTTTTCTTTCACTCCCATCCCTTCATCCCTCAACCGTCATCCCTCACAACCCTCCCCTTTGGACACTCAGTCCATCTCGGCTCACCTCCGTCCATATCATGAAATAAAATATGCCAATCCATATCTTTATTGGCATGCTCTTTGTATAATATCAATAATCAGCTTTTTGACAGAACCAGTTAAAGCAAAAAAAAAAAAAAAAAAAAATGCAACTTCACTGAGCAACGGCAGCATCTACAACCATAACTTGGTAATTCATTCTGTTGGGCTCAGAGTTTGAGCAGTTTTCTTGTTCAGAAAACAGCTATGACTTCATGTTCCACTCACTAAACTTAGCCACAGCAAAGCAGCGTGTGTTCCTTATAATCCCCTAGCTTCCAGAGTCAAAAGTGCTGTCACTATAACAAACTCACCATATAGTTTTTAGAATTCTTGAAATTCTCAAAGTTTCCTCACTGGGGATGCACACTGGATTTTAATGACTTACAACCTATAAGTCGGCATTAGTCTTGAACTTACTGGCCCTGATTCCAGCAGTTTAAGCTACTGACTGTCATTCAGGTAGTGGGACATCATTCCTGATCTTTAGCACCTGCTCACCAAAGTAGTTATATTGTAGTGCAAAAACAAGAGTTAAGGCATGGAGTGGGAATGACACTCCATCAAAATACCATACCATCAAAAGCATTCTGAAGCTGTTATTTTAAGGTTAAATAGTTACATAATGTCGTTTTAAGGGATCACATGTCACCAAATTGGCGCAATTTATCAAAACAGGGGTTTTTGTTTATTGATCATTTCATCAAACATTGTAGGATTTCCTTTAAATTTAAGATACAGTCTTTCTTTTTGCTCTCATCTTCTAACTGGTCTTGAATGGTGACCCTCATTAGCAAAAGGCAGCTCAGGGGCAAATAAACAAAAGCCTGTCTTGTTGTTTATTATGTCTCCTTCATTCTTTTTCTTTTATTTCTGCATGGCCTCTGGTCGGTCGGGGGGTGGTGGTGGGGGAGGGTGTGTGTGTGTGTGTGTGTGTGTGTGTGGGGGGGGGGGGGGGGGGGGTCTCTCTTTCTCCCCCTCTCTGTCTATCAGATGCCTGGTGTGTTGTTTATTGATCGCAGAGGTTCAGTAGCAGAAAATAATGGGGTGGTGAAAGCTTAGCAGAGAGAGGGAGATGGAGAAAAAAGGAGAAAAAGAGATCTACAAATATGTATGAACACTCATACACGCACACACACACACACACACACGCACACACATACATCACCCTGCCTCCTCTCTGCCCTCTGCCCCCATATGAATATTGGTTCTTCCCTAACTCCTCCATGTCACTCTAATGTGTGTGTCCAGACAGCCTCATTTGAATGTGCGTGTGTTATCTGTGTGAATAAATCCTTCCAAGCCCCATGTGCCTCAGGGTGATGCGATGCGGCCAGTGCCCGAGCAACCATACCCTAGCTAATTTACAACCAACCTAGTGTGTCCCCCACTTCCACACACACACACACACACACACACTCATAAACACACATGATATACACACGACTTGATGACACCACGGTGAAACATGTCGTCTAGACGACATTGAACCCTGAGTCCGCCCAGGGTAATTGTTTTATGCAAATGGAGAGAGCTAGGGCTGACATGATTGGGCCAGACTTGGTGTTGATTGAAGTGTGTGTATGTGCGTGTAGCTCTTGTTATGGATGTGGCCATGATTGCGGTGTAATGCTGGTAGCCATTAGTATTATTGTTATTGTTGGAAATGTTCTATTATTCAGCAGGGCAGGGTGGGGCAATATGTACATAACATGCAGAAATATGGAGGCGGATGACATGTAGCTGCATGCACAGACACAAACACAAACACAGACACAGACACACACACACACACAGACACACTGAGTCAATACATACAAAACATATCTCTGTAATATTCAACTAGTCATTGAACTGAATCATGAATCCACCACACAGGCCACACGTCACACTGTTAAAGAAAATAAGAATCATAGCAACAGTGCCACGTAATGAATATGTTAAATTTTAAAGCATAAACACACACACAATCACGCTCACACAGACACACGCACACTCATCCAGGGCCATGTGTTATCAAGGAAACTATCAGACTGTGTGTGTGTGTGTGTGTGTGTGTGTTGTGGTCCAAGTCATAAATTTAATTTCATGCTGGATTTCCAGAGCTCATCTGAATTGCATGTGAGCACAGCCTGATGGGCCTCAGTCTTAACACTGGAGGGTCACACACTAAGAGGCAGATGCTGCCATTGATGGCATGCATGAACATGTGCACACATAAACACACAGACACACACACACATGCAGCAGAATTTCAAGGTCAGCATACCACCATGACCTCCGGGCATGACACCAGATATACAAGCTTTTGTATTATAATAATGTGAACAATATCTTTGTTACATTATTGGTGCACACACACATACATGTCCAACTGTCATGACCACTTTACCTGGCATCAAGTGCCAGGTAAATATGTAAAATGTTGTTAACTCAGGCTTATTATTTATTATACTATTGATCCATGCATCCCTATAACCCTCAGCAGCAATGATTTTATGAACATTTTTTAATGATAAAATTTCTACTATTAGAGACAAAATTAATCACGTTCTGCCCTCAACCAGCACTGATTTATGTCACAACACAGGATCCATAGAGTCAGCTGCAAAACCTAACCTTGACTCTTTTTCTCCCATCGACCTCCCCCAGCTCACATCAACTATTTCAGCATCTAAACCTTTAACCTGTCTCTTAGACCCCATCCCAACTAGGCTGCTTAAGGAAGCTCTGCCCTTAATTTGGAGTTCTGTATTAGATATGTTAAATCTGTCCTTGGTAACAGGTTATGTGCCGCAGTTGTATAAAGCAGCTGTAATCAAACCTCTTCTAAAAAAGCTCACTCTTGATCAAGACATAGTAGCCAACTAAAGAACTGTATCTAACCTCCCCTTTCTGTCTAACATCCTGTAGAAAGAAGTTGCAAAACAACTGTGCAACTTTCTACAGGATAATAGTTTATTTGAGGATTTTCAGTCAGGATTTAGGTTGTATCACAGCACAGAGACAGCACTTGTAAAAGTTACAAACAATCTCCTAACTGCATCAGACAATGGACTTGTTTCTGTACTTTGTCTTGTTAGATCTCAGTGCTGCTTTTGAGACGATTGACCATCACATCACAAACAAGTCAATGCATTTGTTACTTCCAGGTTGGACTACTGCAATTCATTATTATCTGCCCCAACACGTCTCGAAAGACTCTACAGCTGATCCAAATTGCCGCAGCACGATTACTGCTTTAGCCTCTCTACACTGGCTCCCAGTCAAATCCAGAATAAAATTCAAAATCCTCCTCCTCATTTACAAAGCCCTTAATGATCAGGCACCATCATCCCTTAAAGATCTCATAGTTCCCTACAATCCCACTAAGACACTGCGCTCCCAGAATTCTGGTTTACTGGTGGTTCCCAGAGTTTCCAAGAGTAGAATGGGAGGCAGACCCTTCAGTTATCCATCTCCTCTACTGTGGAACCTTCTCCCAATTTTGGTCCGGGAGGCAGACACCCTCTGTACCTTTAAGAGTAGGCTTAAAACTGTCCTTTTTGATAAAGCTTATGGTTAGGGTTGGCTCAGGCTTGGCTCAGGCTTGAACCTGAGCTTCTCTCTCTCTCTCTCTCTCTGTCTGCTCAGTATGGATTTATATCTTCACATCCCATGATTCATACCACCCCCATCAACCCAACCGGTCGAGGCAAATGGCTGCCTACCCTGAGTCCGGTTCTGCTCAAGGTTTCTGCCTCTTAAAAGGAAGTTTTTCCTTGCCACTGTCGCCTAGTGCTGCTCATGGTGGGATCTGTTGGGTCTCTCTCTGTAAATACCTATTTTAAAGAGTATGGTCTAAACCTGCTCTACACGAAAAGTGCCTTGAGATGACTTTTGTTGTGATTCAGGGCTATATAAATAAAATTGAATTAAATTGAATAGTCCCATTGATTTTGGTAGTGTGTTTTATCTGTTGAAAACTAATCAGCCTGATGGCTCTCGGAAGCTACCCTGCCCTCACAATAGTTGGTGTAAGACTGTTGTTGCTGACCTAGTTTAAAAGCAAGAGGTAAAACACCAATGGTATTTTACATTGATTTTTTTTATTAAGCTAGTTGTTTTTTATGGATTACAGAGGTGCAACAGTGAGTTTTATAGATGACAATCTTCAGAGGAACACAACAATTAATGCATAATGAGCATAATTATGCAAACAAGGACCTATTGACCAAATATAAATAAGTTATACAAGCAACTTAATGGAAATGCTTTGCATAACATTGTACAACCTGACAGAGACAAACAAGAAAAGAAGGATGACTGTAAAGGCTTGACTATTATTTTGCTTTAGAAAAAAAAGGTTTTGCAGGATTATATTAGGCAGAATGTTATGTGCAAAATGCTATTGTGTGTGTGTTTGACATTTACTACATTTGCCTAAGTACTTTATAGCTCTACTTCACTACATTTACATTCAAATATAGTACTGATTTAACTATCCAGCAGTATTTAAAATAGGTAAATTACCTCTACCGTGACCAGCTACAGCATTAAAGAGTTGCTTACATGTTAATGCATCAGCAATATGAATTTAATAGTATTTTTGTAATAAGACTTGAAAAGCAGTTGTTCATTATAATAGTAATAGAATAATAGTATAATAGTAGTAAGTAATTTTATTTTTAGTACTTTGTACATTTCTCTAATAAATCTTTTGTACTTTTACTTTAATTTTAAATGCAGGGCGTTTATTTAAAAGACTTTTTACATTGATGAAATCTGCAGTTTTACTTATGTAAAGAATTTGAATATTCTTCCACCACTGGTGTGAAGGAGCGTATAAGTGTCTTTATAGTTCATTTGTCAGATGTGTTTGTGAGTGAGTGTGCTTTCTATTTAAGTATGTTCCCTCATGGCACTACATTTCTATGCACATGTTGATACTGTATATAAAACTGTCCATAGGATTCACTTCCAATCAGCTCGAACCCCAAACCTGTCACAACCATCATCCAATATCCATTTAGATAAAACATTGCCTGCATCTCCCTCCTCCTCCCATCTCTTCTCAATAATTTTCTCCCTCCCTCTTCCTCTTCTGACCATCGGTCTGCCTCACTGAGGTATGAAATGGAATGAGGGAGTGAGCGACCCCACAGATACATGCAGGCTAAAGTTAAAAGAGAGGGAGGGAGAACTCTGCAATTACCCTGTTACAAGGATTGGAGCAATTAAGGAAATGTACAGTTCAACCAGGTTCACAGTTTCAGATGCCTGTCAGAAGGATACAGAGAGCCTCATAAAGGCCTCATGAGTCATATTTAGCTGCTCAAGGCTCTTCACACACATACACACACACACTCACACCCTGGCATTACAGAAATTGTTTAACCCTTCCTCACATGCTGAGGGAACCAATTCTATGTCTCAAGTTTTAAACTGCAGCATTTTTATCTCATTGTTCTTACCTGTTTCACATAAATACGTGTAACATTCCTTTTGAATGTTCAAAATGAAATCTTAATATTTGTAAGTTTAAGAGTTTACTTTTCTCACTAACCTCTTCACTCTCACTGTTCAAAAACCAGCTAAGGTCAGTGGCAATTCATTCTGTACCATCTGAAGGACAAATGAAGAGATCTGTTTTCAAAAGCCTTTATTTTTCATTTTAAAAATATGCAGAACACACTAAATATACTGAAAAGCCAGAATCCAGTCTGTGAAAGTGTTTGCATTTTGTCACCCAAGAACTCTCACTGCCTGCCTCTATAATTCCTTTTAATGTTGTGCTATCTATCATTGCATAGACACATAGTGACGTACTCATTTAATAAATGTTGACTAAGTTTACAAAGAAAGTTTGGAATTTGTTTGACTCTTGTCACCACAAAAACCTTGCCAAACAAACCAGATGAACAGTTTGAACCTAAGGCATCTTTTGAAGGCCTTGCTTTCTTTCCTTGAGAGCATGAACACGCTTTTTTGTCCCACACAGCAGAAGGAAAAATGGAGACACTCATGCTTTCTGGTCTTTATTTAGGCCATTTCTACTAAATGCTTTTCCAGTTCCTCCAGTCATTGACTCACTAGATAACTTGTTTGTATGGGGTTTAGCAGGAGAAGTACACAATTGTCATGAATAAGAACAAAATGCAGAAAGAGTACATAAATATTTCCACCTAATGCAATCATTTCATGCTAATACAAATCATTATGACATAAACTCACACACCATGGTTAGTATGATCAGTCTGTAAATTATACAGTTACAGTTATACCCATTCAGACAGACACAGTAACACAGGTTAAATCTGTACTGGGGGTCTTCTGTATGGGTCAGCCTGTATCAGCCAACCTCCTTCACAATACTCCTCTTGACCAGGGCTGAACATGGATCAGATGCCATCTGGCTTAGGTAAACTGGTGTTGCTACCAGAGTTGGAAATGTAATTAAATGATAAATGTCATTTAACCAACCTACTGAAAAAAGAGAGTGTGTGAGGGAGAGGGAGAGAAGGGAGAAAAAATAGATGGGTGATCAAGGGAGAGCAAGTTGGACAGACAGAGAGGTGAAACTAAACCTTTATCTGGTAAATTATTCAGTGGAATTCACTGAAATTCTCAGGTTTATAAGTGAAATGTTTGAAACTACACTGCAGACTGGAGGCTCTGCTGACAGTGACAGCTGTCTCATGAATGGGTCCAAAGTGAGTCAAATGCATGTTGACTTGACACTCGTCTGCTGTCTTAAAGTAAAATAGAACCTAACTCTGTAAGGTCTTTTAATATGGGGGGAAAAAAAAAAAAATCAGTTCTGGACCAATTCAAAAACAAAACATCTTGATGTACCTAACACAAGTGCAAGCAAAAAGCTCAAAAAAAAAGCTGAACTGGTATTGATAATATGGCAAGTGCATGCTGCATTCTCATTGGCCTCTCCCCTGGATGACAAACGTCTTCGGCTTAGATAACTGCTACTAAGACTACTGCTTGTGTTAATGCTAACAAATTATTCAATGCAGATTCAATGCAAAATGCCCAAAAATAAGCATTGGTAAAAATGGTTGTCAAAATTAATTATTAATCAAATCAATGTCACTGTCAGATATAACCTTAAACATGTAATAAAACAGTTTGTGTCTGTAATGCTGTGTCTACACAGAAGGTGTTTCACCTGTGTTTTGTAGTCATCCCTCTGTCAAAACAGGTAGGTCCCTGTTTTAATCAATCTATCTATCTTCACAGGGCACATAACAGCTCACGTTATGCTTTACACATGTAGATGTGGCCAGAAGTGTATTTTTACCCATGGATTCCACCTGGGTGGCTGTTTTGTGGAGGCTGTCATGGCATCATTTGCATTGATTCTACAAGTCTCTGCACTGAGGGAATGGAACACCATTTTTACAAAAGATATTCCTTTATTTGGTGTTTTGATGATGGTGGAGAGCACTGTGAATGAATTATAAAACATATTTTTCACTGAATGCTGTGCTTCTGCAAACACAAAGTGTGAGAGAAGAGGCCTTGAGATAAAACAAAACAAGCCTCTACAAACATCTAAGAAAAGATAACTTTCACAAACATCCGCCACACAGTGACTATGGCTGCACTCCCAGGGCGCTTTACCTTCTGAAAGCTGCTCCAGTAACGAAGACAAAAGCCAGACACACACCTACACACAAAAACACACACTCCTCTTCCCCCCTGCCTCGCCTGGCCAGTCTCAACATCCCAGCGCTCTTTGAGGCGACATCCCAACAATTCCACTGGGTCCCTCATTAAGGCCCAGGCGCCAAGCCTCAGTGGGGCGGTGGGGGGCTGCTGGGTAAACTTTGGAGAGGTCACCTCCTTGTTTCCATCTTCCACCTCCTCTAATCCCTCATTCCGGCCCATCCTCAGGTCCTGTCAGTGCAGAGTGTAAACAAGCAGAAAGGTTAGCGCTGTTTTCACCCGACACCATCTTCTCCCATTAGGGACAAGGGACAGTGAGCAAGTACCACCAACAAAGCCACACTTTGTTGTTTGAGAGGCAACTTCTGTGATAGTCCCTGTTTCCTTGAAATATATTTAGCACAATAAGAAGAGTTTGGCACCAACTGAGTTAAGAGTCAGCTGTCGTAGAAAGACACTAATTCTTCGAAATTACAAATTATGTGTGACTTTCCCACACATGTTGAATATGCTGCGTTTGTATCACCTGTGGGCTCAGGGTGTGTTTGCTGAATGTTGCCTGAATCTTCAATCTTTTCAGAGATAACACTGCTCTGTGGTAGGAGTGGTTGATTATACATGTTTCATTGCTTTTTGTTGTACTCCTACTACTATATATACTACTATTGTATAACTCAAACATGGCAATTCTAAACTTACTTCCCAGCAGCTTACACAGCAAGAGGCAAGGCTTTTCAGCAAGTACATTTTGTGAGCATTTTTGAGTGTGCTGGGACACATTCAAGTCATTTCTCTATTTGTCCTGTGTCAATGATGTCTATTTTGCACTTGTATTTTTTTTTATTTATTTATTTATTTTTTTTTTACTTAAATTGTCTTGGACTGTGACTGATACACTGTGAAGTTTACTATTATTACCACAATGATGTTGATAATGATGGCAATTATCATTGGTATTATTATTATGGTCTCTAATCATTATACATACAAGAACATTTATTGTCACCACTAGTAACAAATATTATTAGCATTTGTACATGAGCCTCTCATTACTGTATCAAGTTGTATCAGTTCTAAAATTCACTAATAGAACACACATTGAAACCATATTATTGTAGACATGGACTGGAGCATGTGTGCATACCTACACATACCAAAACACATCCATCATACCTGCACACACTTCTTCTGGCCTCTTGCTATGACTCAGTTGTCCATCCTCACCACTGGGTTCACTTATATGTGGGGCTGCAAAACTTGTGTAAAGCAAATGCAGTGTGAGGAACAAGGAGGGGATTTCTCTCTTACAGTAGCTAAGAATGCAGTATACTCAGGCCAATGACCAAAAACTGCAATGACTGCTGTGCATAAGCTCTACAAATTTGACACAATTCTAACCTGTCCTTCCTAACAGTGTTTCAAATGTATTGAAACATTGGTCCCTCTGCTTTAAGAGCTCTTGGTGAGCCAATACCGATGGTCCTGACCCCTTTCACTGCTGCATCAGGCCCTGTTGAAAATTTTACCAATGACTTTAACACAGTTCTGTCTAGTCTCCTAAATTTAGTGGCACCTCTCACCACCAAAACTAGACAGCCTGCAGGAGTAAATCAAAACCAGAAGCTCTGTACTCTGTACTGCTAGAGCAGCATATTTCTCAAACTTAATAACAAATCCTGGATTTCTTTTTGATATTGTAGCTAAACTTACTAAAAAGCAGCCATCTCTCAGCTGCTTGCCCTTTACAGCGCATGATTTTCTAGAAAATATTTGCAGTAAAATAGTTTAAATTAGACACACAATCAGCTCTTCTCCAGCTTCTGCTGCAGAGCCAGTTGGGCATTATGTTGAGTCCCAGACAGTTTCTGCTCAAATTTTTTATTTTTTTTATTTTATTTTTTTCTCTTGTATTATTGTGTAAACCTACAACTTGCCTCATTGACCCTCTATAAATTAAACTCTCCAAAGATCTCTGGCCAGTTTTGGGGCCTGCAAGTGCTGAAAATTGTGAATTTATCATTGATGACTGGCAAGAAAACCACAGCTTGATCCTGGCTCTCTAAGCTCTTTATAGATTGAGATTCTCCCCTCTTACTGGACCTCAGGGCGGCCCTCAATACCATAGATCATTGCATAGTTCAAGACCAATGGAAAACAAATTTGGCATCTTTGCCCTGGCCCTCAGCTGTTACCATATCAACATATTCTGATATGAAACATTCCGCAGGGCTCTGTTCTTGGCCCTCTGCTTTTTTTCTCTTTATATTTCACCACCTGGCCAACATATTTGCAGTCCATGGAGTTATTTTCACTGTTAGGCTGATGATGACCCAGCTGTATGTGCACATAAAGGCTGACGAAATTAGAGGTCTGTTGTCTGCTGTGAGAAGCTGAAAGCTTCAAAACTTCTTGCTCCTTAATTTAGATAAAACTGAAAACTGAAACTGGTTATTGGTCTGGCCCAAAATAGACACCAGTTTGATCAAATAACAATATCAACAGTACAAATAATTTGACAACTGTGTGATTTCTCAAAGTATGACATCCAAATGTGGGTGTCACATTTGGTCCTGCTCTCTCCCTCAATCAGCACATTAAACACATCACCAAGACTGCCTTTTTTCCACCTATGCAACATAACTAAGATTCAACTGTTTCTTTCTTGATTTGATTATTGTAATGTTTTGTTTTCTGTCCTGCCACATGCCCCTCATACCAGTCTGATCTACTTGAACCTCCGGTGCTCTGTGCTCTTGAGAGTGCAGGACGCCTGTCTGTCCCCATAGTTAAAAAGGAATCAGCAGGCTGCAGAGCCTTTTTCTATCAGGCCCCCTTTCGCTGGAACCTCCCTACTGACAATACACTCGATGACTCTGTTGAGGCCTTGAACTTTCAGTTAACTCCTTAATCTCTTATTATTTCAAGCTTCTACCTGCTACCATTCTATTGCCGGTGGGTTGGGCCAGTCTCAATAAATCAGTTAAACTCAGTATATAGCAAAATCAACAGCCTGCTGACAAGATTACTTCAAAAGGTGTTACAGTCATTGCATCACTCTAACCGTTTGTTTCTTTGCTCAAGCATCCAGGTTTTGTGCCTCTCTTCCTGTCAGGTTCTGCTCAAGGTTTTGTCCCTAAAAAGAAAGTTTTCACCATACAGACAATGGCCTAGAACTGCATTGTGTGAAAAGAGCCCTGAGAAAAATTATGTTGTGATTCAGCACAATATAAAAAAAATAAACAGATTTTAAGACATTGATGCTCTTCCTACAGTTGCTGTCCATCCTGCCTCTACACACACACACACACACACACACACACACACAGTCACAGTCACAGTCCAGCACTGGTGTAATGGTGAATGTGTCCCTGCCTGCCTGTCTATGTGTTTGCTGACTGGCTGTGGAAGAAACCATTTAGCATGCTGAATGTCAAGGTCAGCGTGTGCCGTCCTTGTCATCACTCACCACTGTAGAAGGTCAGGGAAAATCTCCTCAAATGGCCAGTGCTAGACAAAGACGAGCATAGGAGGGAAAAAGATGGATGAGAGAATGAAGAAAGAAAGTAGAGAAATTACACAAACAAACACAAATCTATATTTTCAGCTAGTTAACCAATTTTCTATTTCACTTGGCTCCGATAGAGCTACTGCTTGGGTGTTTTATTCATCTTCTGTGTATGCGTGTGTCTAATTTTGTCATTATGAGAACCAAATGTCTTGGCAATAACACAAATTTTGGCAATGCTCCCACTGGAGGCTAGTTTAAAACAGGATCAAGTAAAACCCATGTTTAGGTTTTATTTGGAATTACTATTTCTTTTTTTTTTATTGTAAATCAAATTATTGTAAACTATCTCTTGATAAGGTTACAGTAATAATATTAATGTAAATACAGTACATGTGCATTTTGCTGTTCTCAAGAGAGTGTTTTCATTGCCAGGTCTTTGTAATACAAATGGATATATCTGAGATACTACATTTTTAGCCGGTTAACATACAAACCTTTCCATTCCCCTTCACACTGCCCTCTGTCTGAGCTGTGTTCTATATGTTTGTTGTCACTTGGAGTAATGACTGCAGGGGGAGTCGACCGTTGGCCGTTCAAACGTCACCATTCCCCTTGTGATCCATAACATGGACTGATTTTAATGCAGCGAGTAATTACAATATGCCCCAACCTGCTCCCTCCGTGCAGAAATACTCCTGCACACATGCACAGATGCAAACAGACTACAAACAGAGTGAGAAGTTGCCCAGCAAAGCATAAACTAATTTAATTTAGAAAGTCCTAAAGGCTCACACAGTGCAAAATGCTATTCATTTTAGTGCACTGGAAATTATGGTATGGTTATACCAGCACCAGAGTATAAACTCCAAACAAATCTAAACAGACTGTTGTAAAGTAAAAACGTGTATAAAGAAATAAATGAATATTTAGCATTATCAACAGCAAATTAAAACAGATCAGATCAAAAGAGTTTCCACTAATATAAGCCTATTTCAAATAAAGACAATATTTATGTATAGGTACCAGCTATTTGCTGCTTGCCATACTCCCTACCCGCTTCTATCATTGTGCCTCTGTGCTTGTGCCTGCTTTCCACAGCCTGAGTAAACACTGCCAACTCTTTCATTAGCCCTCTCACCACAGTCTCTCTTTCACTCTGCATGTCTTTCATCCCCTCTCACTCTGTCTCTATGTGCCCCTGTTTAAACAGATGAATGTGATTAGAGCCAGTTTTAAATGACATTGGAAGTTTGTGTGTTTAATGATTCAAATAAAAGGCATGGTTATAATGTTTAAAGATAGGCCTTAACAGGACGTGTCTGAGTACTTCTCTGTGTACAGTGTGTGTGTGTGTGACACTCCACAACCTCTGTAGAGTTTATTTTATTATTTTATAGTGCAGATTATCAGATGAGTGACTATAATACCTGCCTAATGGAGTGGTATTCTGTACATCAACACCAGCATACCTTGTGCCCACAAAACACATCTGTGTTCATAACGTACATATGAATTCTAGTTTTTTGGAGGCCCAGCCTGTCAAACGACAAACTCACAATCTTGCACTATGTTAACATTATATGACAATAAAAATAAGGACCTGTGGTAATAATTTCGTTATCTTAAGTTACAGGCAGTAGCACCGACTTTTGTGTGGCCCTGTTCTCACTCACAGTCTTATTTTAAGGCTATGGTCTCACAGATCAATGCTTCAGTTTCCACCAAAGAGACAGAAAAGCTTGCACCATAGAAGCTGTTAGCTAACTAAGCAAGACAGCTAACAGTATAAATATATACAACTGCATGAAGCGCATGGGCTTTATACTGTTGATATACTAAGACAAATCAGCACTGACTGCACTACCTCTTTTAGAAGCAAAACCTTTGGCTTTTTAATAGCTCCCATGAAATTTACCATAAAATTCACAATAGGTCTTTATGAGAGTAATTTTCCAACTTCTTAATTATAATCTCTCCTATCTGAAAACTTGCCACACCATGCAGGCCTCTCTCTCTAAACTAACAGCAACATTAGGTGCCCCTCATTTTTGTGAAATTGATGATTAACCTGTGATGGCCTTTGGCTTATGATATTTCTTAATGGCTGTAAAAAAAAAAAAAAAAAAAAAAGAAGAAGAAGCAATGATATCATACCATTTCTAAAAATTCCCATCTTTATCTCAGAGTAGCGATAGACTACTAGAATTTCTGAGTTGTATTAATGTTGCCGCTGTCTCAAAGAGGAATATGATAGCTTTCTCCACCGCTCATTTAAGGTCATTGCAAGGACCGGTGGAATGGATTGATGCATCTTTTTTGTTTCTGGCTGCTAGCAGTAGCGTTAGCAGCATGGCTATTGCTATCAGCCTAGTTACTGTCTAAAGCAAGATGTAGGGTTTACTGAGATAAATCCCCAATATTTAGTTCATAATGATAATGATAATTTATAAGTTAAAACAAAAAGTTCTCTATTGTTACTTTAATAATAATAAGCAGTGAACATAATGTTGGTAATTCCATGGTTGTATTATTTGTTATTTGCATACATAAAAATGTCAGTGAGATCTTGAAAGATGTTTTCCTCCTTCCGGAACACAACCCTCTCTCTTTACCATAACAATGAGCTGAGGAATGCTCAGATCATATGCTCAAGATATATAGGACTATATATATAAATATGGATTATAGAACCTTTAGAGCCACTTAAAAAATAAATAAAAAATACCAGTGTCCTGAAATTGCACTTGATTGGGAATCCTTGATCCAAAATGGCAGACAGTATTTTAAGACAGAAATCACAGCAACTGGTCAATAGCCCTGTCACCACTAATCGATATAATGGTCAATGGTGTTTATTTTTCCAAGTTTCTGTTCAACTTTGGGTGGTGTGTTTTTATTTGCTCAGTATTATTTTGAGGTCATTCTAAAATTCCTTCCTATCAAGTTTCATAACCTAATGAGTGACAATTAAAACTCAACTGTCTATGAACTATAAGCCACATCACTAAACTAGTCATGTGTTTGGATCTATGAGAGTCACAAGATTTTCTCTGAATGCCCAGAATGAACCCAACATTGCCCTGAATCCATAGCCCTTAAATGCCCGGTCACTCTTCATAGAACAGAGTTTGGAATACAGAGGGATGCTGTTTGGTGGCCTTGGGGAAATATTCACAGCAGATGTGTTGATGTATAATCACTGGTCAAACCCGTGATGACATAAATTTGACTGTAGCGAGGCATAGATTATAAATCCGTCCTTAGTTTAATGGATTTTGCGTCACTTTTCTTTGAGGGGAAAAGTTTGATTTTTATGGATCATGCTCTTATTAGTAATGCAGCATGTTGCTGTAATATATTTGAACAATAGGCCTTTATTCCTTGAGCTCAGTCAATTCTAATGTTGAACAACAGGATCCAGGCTTTGGAATTCAACAGTACCTTGACGTGTAAGACATTTGGTTTTATCTTCTATGCTACATGTTAACACTAACCCACTATGCTATATGCTGTGCTGTAAAGCTACTTTGCTGATCTAAAGCATGCCTTTCATACCTTGACTTGCATTCTTTGTTTACGTCAACTGAAAAGTGATTTTGGAAGCTGTGATTATAGGCCTTAAGATTCAACCTGACTTTACCAGCACATGAAAGAACTACTACTACCCCAGTCTTCTGCTGCTGAAAACAGTAAAATTAAAACTATAATAAATGTTAGCCATTGCATAAATCGTTGCATCACACAGTAGAATTAAACTAGCAAATAAAATGTAATGTTGCAGCATGTAACACTTTGACAATATTATGTTCTCAGGTTACTGGGGGCAGCTGTGACCTAGCTGTTAAAGGAGGCAGGCTTGGGACCATAAGATTGCCTGTTCAAATTGTTTTTGTATTGTATTGTTGTTGGATGTGGGTTAAAGCTGCTACTTTTTATATGAAACTTAAAAATCATCATCTGTTTGATTTCAAAATTTGGAGTATGTGCTACAAGTCGTGCCTTATTCTCCACTGGGGAAGGTTCCAAAAATGTGCATCTGTCTAACTGCAACTGTGTGCACAAAGCAAATTACAGTGAATCTGTCTTGCCATCTTCCTTTGAATAGAATAAAATCTGACATACTTGAGGGTTATTTTACAGATCAGTTTTAAAGGCTAAATTCCCAAGTTGCCAGATAATTTCCTCTCCAGTCTGGTGCATTGGAATTGACTGTGGAAATGAGTGAAAATGTGGACACGCAAAGGTGAAGATCATTTACAGGATGTACTTGCACAAATCGTGTTCAGTATTATGAATTGAGGCTTACTTGATTTAAAATACAACAGCAGTCTGTTATGTTGTTAGTTGTTGTGTTCTGCTGTGTTATCATAGCTGGTCACTTTCTGAGCAGCTCCTCATTAGTGAGTGTCGAGGAAACACCATTTATTGTTTAACTTCTGCAGCCTCACTGTCTCGGGCTGCACAAAGGTTTCAGCCCAGATCACAGAGGCCCTGTTCTGTAACCTCTACACTGCTAGTGCGTGGCCACTACACTACATAATAGCACATGAAAGATTAAGTGTTGTAGACCCCTTTGTCATACCACACACATACTGTACATGAAAACACATCTGCCTGTACCTGCAGCACCCTTTGCACACTCATCTGCATATCCCTTGCTCTGCACTATAAATTCCACTAGAAACAGGCACTTATACTTTCATAAATCTCCTCCTTGTCACCTTCAAATTACAAAGATTTATTCACAGAAGAACAGACCTGAACAGAGTCGAGAGAACAAGAGAAAGTACAGTGGAGCGAAAACACTTTGGCATAGCATTGTGGGGGGGATTTAGAGTGCGAGGCTGTAGTGTGGAAGTGTTTGTGCGGCAATGTATGTTTCCACTGTGCTGTATGCACATAAATGTGATGTTTTGAGCAGCAAGCATTAACTTCTCTCAGGGATAGACATTTGTAAAATTTCCCATAATCCTCTTGACTATTGCAGGTTAAATGTTACCAAATGGACATAATAAAGTGAGTCCATGGATGAGTTGAGTGGCCATGACAAGGTCGCACATGGCTGAGAATGTTTTTAGACAGCAGAAAGTACAGCCAAAAAAACTGAAATATAAGAAGCAGCGGCAATTAAATGAGTTTTGAAGCAGGGGGACATCCAGCTTTCGATGACGCAATAGGAATAGGGTAGTGAACTTTTTCATGTCAACTTCCTTTTGGTTTCATCCTTTGTACAGATAAAATGTGGTAAGAAATACATTCCCTCTTCTCATCAGAGTACGTCCAGATCAAAATGGTAGCAGCTCTTTGTTTTCGCAGTGCAGTGGTCAGCCAAATGGTGAGCTTGCTTGCTCTCTCCCCTTCTCTCTCTCTCACACACACACACACACACAGACACACAAACGATGCATCTTGTCAGTGAGCTTTAACAAAATAGTAGTCTACGTGTGTAGGCCTACTCTGTCTTTGTTAGCCTAGCCTAATGCATTATAAAGAGAGAGATGATAGATGTAGGTTAAGGAATGATACAGATTATTGACAGCCAGGACATGAGAGAACAGCCTATTGTAATGTTTCTGTAACTTATACACAGTTACACAGTTTGAATGCTGCTTTTTCACTTTTTCAATTAGCTTACACAGGTTGACCCCATGCATCAGTATCCTCCACATCTTCCATTACCTTCAGAACATCATTGAGGGTGGTGATTTTTGTGAACACAGAGTTGTAGCACATTAAGGCTTGAGCACAAACATTCCCAATAGAGTCTACCTGCAGGCCTCCACCATGGAGCCCCTCTTGTTGTAGCCTCTTCTCTCAGGTGCCCTCCACTGTCAGGCCCAGAAATATGAGCAAAAAAATACCAAATAAAATCACAACAACACTTCTGGTGGAAGCTATTTTGTCTTTGACTTATGTTTGTTTAACTAGTAAATATTGATCAATGTTTGTAACTTGAAAACTATTTATTCCTTAACTGTGGCACATGTATTAATTTTGTATATTCTGTCTACGCTGCTTTGACAAGATGTATCACACAATCTTATTTACATGTGCTATTGCTTCCACATATTCTCATTCAGAATTTCCCTTTGAATAATACCGCTACATTTTACTGCAATCAGCTGAAGTTAATACGTACTGACAACTGCGGGTGTTTAATATGACACAAGAAGCTGATGTGTCTGCTTGAACTGTAAACCTCAAGATCTTATAGGCTAAATACAGGCTAATTAAATGTTTTAACCATGCAAGCAATGTTGGCACCAATGGAGGACAGGAAGAGCTATTTAAATATAAATAGCTATTTAAAAATAAATAAATAAATAAATACACACACACACACACACACACACACACACACACACTATTCTGTTGTGTGCTGTTACAGTAGGCTACTATACTTTGTTGCTACTTTACTATAATTTAGCTTTTAGATTGTACTGCACTATTGGCACAAGTTTATGTATACTGCCTAATTTTGAAATGTTGTCCCCCACTTTAGCTTTCCTGCATTTTTATTTTGTATTCTTAGCCACCATTCATTTCATAATTGGCTCTACTTGGTTCAGTTTCTGTTCTTGTGCTACTGGAAAATCAAAATTTGGTCGCAGGGTTGGGGGTCAAAAAAAGGATTATCTTAACATACATATACTGACTTTGTCAAATCAACGAGAATTATTGAGTACTCCACTGAACAAGAAAACAAAGCAAAAACAGACACTGAAAAATTATTAAACGTTTTGTTGCCCTTTATTCACAGCAAATTACAAACAGTAATACTATGCTACTGCTTATTTTTGTAAGTTATTTATTATTGTCCATTTTGCACTCACAATACCCCAAATCTATGATTCCCTCACAGAACTTCCATGTCTTCACTGTCGTCCAACGCAAACTTGAATGGCTCCAGTATCAGTTCTCTGTCAGTGTCATCCAGGTTCTCACTAGCCTCCTCATCCCAGTGTTGTGCAAACAGCTGTGCAGCCTCTGCCAGTTTCTCTTTAGACTATTTGTCTAGTGTAACATTAGGTAACATTTGCAAGATTTACATTTACACATTTTACTAACCACAGTTATTTAAAGGCAAACATAAGTATTTGGACTTTTCACTCTTCTGGATAGAACAAATAAGTCTCCTACCTTTGCTACAGGTGTACGGTACAGGAAAAAGGGGATGCAAAAAAAAAAAAAAATCTGTGCATCAGTTTCATGCTAGCTGCACATATTAATTTCCCTTAGAATAAGGATAGTAAACTAAAGGAAGAAGATTCACTTTTCCACAGAGAGAGGGATTTAGCTCAGTGAAAGATTGCAGTAAGTTACAACAGTCCACTGTCTCCGTTTAGCACTTTTCGAATTGACCACCCACTTTTAGATTAACGCTGCATGAATTAAATTGTCATGTTGGATGTAAGGTAGCAAACTTATAATAATAACTTGTGTTGAGTTAATACGATAATAAATAAATTAAAACTATGTGAATTATCAATTTATATAAAATTTTGTGATGAACCGTTTTGATGAACCATTTTGTTGTTGTTTTTGTTTTTTAGCTAATTGATTAATGCCAGGTTGGATTCACCGGTGTTTTCAGAGAAATTGGTATTCTCCAGTCATAATGGTGATTTGAATGTTGATGTGAACTGTGTGAACTGTATTCACAAGTCAGAAACTACTAATATTACTATATATTAATATTACCATATAACTCCAACATGGCATATATAGCTGATATTATCGCAGTATTTTGTGTATTGAATAAACATCATGCAGACTCCAGCAAATCCTGTAATCACAAAAATTTGATTTGAATGTCATAAATATGGCCAATTATTGTATTGTTATAATGCTGGTGTGACCAAACCTTCCTCATCCACTTCTATGTATTGCTATGATTTCTCTCACCCTCCATTTCTCTCTCCCCCCTGCTTCTCTTCCTCTGCCACTTTGTCAGAGGTGTTATGCAGTTTCGTTAAATGGAGAGACCTTTGAAGTTGTAGTTACTGAGCCGGCAGCTCTGGTCTTCTTTGTCTGCCTCTGTCTTGCTCTCTCTCTCTCTCTCTCTCTCTCTCTCTCTCTCTCTCTCTCACTGTAGGGGAAGACTGTGATTCATGTACTCCTTGAGAAGACCACCATTAATTTCATGTAATACAGCTTTTATCTCAGTCCCTGGGCTTACTATCACTTCCATTTTCTCTCTTTCTTTCTCTGTGTCCTTTCTGACTTCACTCCCTTCACTTTTCCCTTGCTTGAATGGTTGTTTTATCCTTCTGCCTTCCCTGCCTTCTCAGCTCTATCCCTTAGCTTTTCAGTGTCAGTGCCATTTTCTATGTGAGACAGGCCTTATTTAGTCATCATCATCAAGATTATCATCATCAGATTATCATCCATCATCATCATCATCATCGGTCATTTTCACTCATATTGCTACAATCACCAACATTATCACCATCATCATCATAGCCATTACTCAAACATTACCTTCATGATAATCATCATTAAAATCATCATTATCTCATCTTAAAATCAATGAATCCATACTCATTGATTTCATACAAATCGCCTTCATTATCATCACGAGCAGTGTCACTCATATTGTCCTCATTTTTATTGTCACCTCTATCACATCATCATCATCAGAATCAATCAACATGTTTACGCTCTTCACATGGAACACCATCAGAGTGATGTAACATTCATCGTCAGTATAAAAATAATTAATTGTATGTGCCCCCCCCACTCCCTTTTACTCGATGGAGACTGCAGTGGCACTGTGCTGTGGAAATGTCAGGGGTCAAGTTTACGTTGACGCTAAAGCGCCGGTCACCCTGGGCCACAGTAAAGGTCAGAACCATGGCGACAGGTGGTTGATGTTGTCATTGGGGAGGCATGCATGAGTCACTGCTCCAAATCCTCCATGCGGAATTAACATAATTTTCTTGATTTCTCTCTCTCTGTCTTTTTTCAGATGCCATCTTGACAGATTTGTCCCATGCATCATGTAGAGGAAAGGTCAGTTTGTAGTTAACTCAACTTTTTTTTTTTTTTCCCCTCTACTTTTCTAGTGCATGGTAGAATGCGAAAATAAAGAAGGTGAAGCATAAATTTGGATTAATAACATCGTATCAGTACTGAGCAAATTCTGGACATGATACATAGAGTGATGGAAATTCAGATTTATAACCACCCTAATGAAACATGGATTTTATTCTAAAATAGCTGATAGTGGGTTTCACCCTATTTATTAAACCATCACAGCCTACATGTATGCATTGATTAGGAATGGAGGTTACAGCTAATGAACAGTGGATAGACAGTTCTGCCAACAGTGATGCAGTGTTCACGTCGTATTGAATTTCCTGTAAATACAAGCTGTCATCTGGGAGAAACCATTCACGTCACTCTGCTAGGGGTAATTACCAGCAAGACATGGGCTTTTTTTAGAAGCCACAATGTCTTAAACTTGAAATCATGAATGAAGTGTGTGACACTCTAAGCAAACATAGCTGATGTTGACAGAAAAGGGAAATGAAAATGAAAATAATCAGTTAATGCTTTAATTGCCTGAAACTCTACGTAAGACAAAACAAGTGATAATCTGGTGAAGTATCTGTTTTAGTTGATTTTAAGATCATTATACCAGCTGTAGCAATAGCGTCTTATCCTGTGCTTCCATTTTTGATATGATGTGAATGTGGCGTAAACAATGAATGTAACAACAATGAATGAATGAAAAACAAAAAGGTCTTAGCTTTTTTTTTTTTTTTTAAACAGTTGACAAAGTCACAGTTGAAAAAGTAGATACCTCCTGAAACAGAAAAATGCCTTCAGATAAACATTTTTTAAAAGTGATGCTGCAGATTTTGCTTGGCCATGATGCTTACATGGCATTCATTTTATTTATTAATAAAGATGAAACGTAGGATTGCAAACCATCCAACAAAACTACACCTCAAAATTATTTTCATTTCAAAATATGACAAAGAGCTACAATGTGAAATTCAAAGAGTGATTAGCAACTACATTCACAACTTAAGTGCAACGTATCACCACTTGTTGTAGTTATTTGCTGGGCTTTGTCTTTACTGTAGTTGGGCAGATATTCTTGGGATGGGGATTCTGTTTGGTGGAATGCTGCTCTCTATTTGATTGATAAACTGTCATTCAGACCCTGCCAGGAGCTCTGGGAAATTACTGAATTCCAGTGCTACAAGTATTCGGGCAGTAGCTCCCCCTAAAAGGTAAACTTAGAATAATCTGTACTGTCAGTTTTCATCACTTCTTTATGAGATGTTTCTGCTGATACTGGCATAACCTTCTGGTAGATATATAAAGACATCTGCTGTACTTTAAGTTACTCGCATTTCTTTGTGTGTTTGCAGGTTGTTTCGGTAAAGATCTTTGACCACAGTGGCTGTCTTTTAAGGAGCAAACAAAAACCTGTTGTTGACAAGCCGAAATGTGTTGAATTGTGGAATAGGTTTTATCTGGTAAATTCTCTGTTTAGCCCTCTCCTGGTGTCCATCATTACCGATCCTGCCTTCTGATACACACACACACACACACACACACAGTTTAGTTGCTCACATTTATTTATTCATTTATTCATTTGTGTTTCTGTTGTCAGACGAGTGAATGAGCATAAACAGAAATTTGATTTTGGACTGATAAATGTTGCCTAATGCAGGCAAACCATTAACCCCTTTACTGTTGTGCCAAGGAGCAAAAGTTGCAGTATGCCCAATTTGCAATTGGCACAACAACATGCTGACATCACCAGCTAAGTTGGATGTGTTGTCAGTCATACTTCAGCACATTAGGGAATAATGATAATATCCTCTCTCTTGGGTGATTTATAGAATGCTTGTGCTAGTTTCCAGATTTTGCTGTACTTTTAATTTTGACCGAAGTGCCTTCTCAGTGCCACCAGTGTATTATCAAGATGACAATGTTCTCACTAGGGGATGACCATGACCTTTGACTTACTTGGTCTGGTTGGTCATCTCTAGGAAATGGTTCAATAGGAAGATATAACTTGGCCCCATTACTCCAGTAATTGACTCTTACATCTGGGGAAAGTCAGAGCACATATGCAGTTAGTATTATTTGATAAATTAACCTCATTTTTTAAAATCTTAAACAGATAATTTCTATCCTCTAAAATCTCAGGCTAAAATACTGAAAATTGCCCAACTATAATAAACTTTTATATTACTGGTGGGTTGGGTGGTTCATTAACATTGCTACTGGCTGATTTAGAATGGATACTGGAATACCATAAAACTACAGCCTGAGTAAGGCTTTGTAACTCTTTCATGCCCAGTTCTCCCATCCACTCCCTACATTTTATCTTCTCTGAATTTACTCCTGTTGCAAATCACAGTTGTGCTCGAGTCGCTATATCAACATTACCTGATGTATCAGTGGATTTAAAACTGTCCGTGATTCATCATTCACCTGAATATCACAGCAGATATGAAGGAAGTTAGAGAGGCTCAACCTTACCAAATAATGAGCTCATGAATTTCTTGGTATAATTTATATTTATCAATTTCTCTACTACATTTTGCTTATTCTTATATAGATAATGAAGTCAAAATTATTGATCGTAAACCACATTCCAACTGCCCAATAATAAAAGACAAATAAAAGGAGTTGCTGCTTGGACACTCCCGGCAGCACTGTGAAACATAATTACATGCTCTTACTTTGGAAAGGAACCACTTTACATGCAAACCATACAGAGTGCATTTAAATGGCCTCTGTATTCCTTCCAGTCCACTTTATGTTCTCCAGCCTTTACCGATTCCCTGGGCCCTTTGTTGTTCTCCCCTCTTTTACTGGCAGAATGAATATCTTCACTCTGCAGCACCACAGGGGGTCTAATGTGTGTGTGCTGGAGGAAGGGAGGGAGTGTTTAGACAGCCAACGTATGTACGAACACCAGAGCAACAACCACTCTCCCCGCTACTCACACATACAGACACACAAGGGTTAATATGGCCACCAGCCGTGTGGCGTGGCTGACTGGCCCACCTTCCATCTTGCACAGCCAGGCTCCATGCTGCGCACGACACGCCTGCCTGACAGTATGCATCCACCAGGCCACTACGGCTCACATATGGAAACCTTCCACCACTGCCAGAGAGGGGAAAGGAGGGCAGTAATCATCTTTTGATAGAAAGGCATACTGTAAAACCAATCCTTTCTCAAAAAGGATTTGAATCCCAAACCATTTGTTTGTCACCCACCAGAAAGAGCAACATGCAATAGATGTGTACAGAATAGCACTATATAATACTATACGTACAGAACAACACTATTACCAGTAGAAACGAGGAAAAAGATATATGACCAATACAATCTTATACCCATCCTCTACCCTGTAAAGTTAAACCTGGAAGGACAAAATAATAATATATAGTCATAAAATAGAGTACAAAGACAACAACGAAAACTTAAATTGTAGCTTAATAAAGATTTAATTTTTGTGAGAGAGAAACCATTTGAATGAAACGAGTACCAAGGTTCATATTTTCACCTGTTTTCTCACTCAAGCACAGCCACCACAAAAACTCTGTATTTACAGTCCATGTTTCCATGTCCATGTCCAGTTTACGGACTATATCAGAACCTAACATAACACAAAATGACCATAAATTAGGCAGACTTTTCCTTTATTCTCATACATCTATATCTATAGCCTCTGTGAAAGACTTGTGTCAGGTGAGGAGTAGGGCAGATGAGGCTGAATCTTGTTTTATGAATAAATGAATATTGATTTAAAAATATATATACAATCAGAGACAATAGTAATCTATATTGTGGTGCTAAATGTTGTTTGTGGATGTGAAGTAATTAACTGTGTCACTGAGATGCATGTCAGTAAAGAGAACTGTATGAACGGCTGTGGAAAAGCGAACTCGGTAGAGAAAAATGTAGGTTACCCAGTGATAAACAATTATAATATAATATAATCAGTTAACCAGCCCACCTATTATATCCAAACCGAATCCAAATCTAATTTTCTACAGTGCAGTTTTCCCTATATGGCCATGATATTAACATACGACACAGAAAGAGACAGATAGCTAGAAGAGGAGGTGAGTGACACCAGGTAGTATGTGTGTTTGTCTCTCTCTCTCTCTATGTGTGTGTGTGTGTGTGTGTGTGTGGACTGTAGCTGTCTGCAGTTCATCACAGCTTCTCCAAGTCTCAATCTTGCTCTCGTCTCTACCTTTTGGAGGCACTAAGGTCCCTGATGCCAGCAAAGGTCAGAGCCTGTGATTTATTGGTCCTCTTCTGGGAGGCCGTCTGTGGATCTGAGATGCCCCTGGATCACAGCCAACATCCCTGACACCATCAACATGCTGCCAGCCAAAGAAAAGCTTGTACCCCTTTTCGGCCATATTTCATATTACTACATAAATATCTGCTTAATTAAGTTTAACAGCAATACAAGATAGAATGAGATGACTATTTATGTGTTCATTATAGTTTGTCTGTACAAAAGCATTTAACTTTTCACAGTGGGTTAGTGCAGAGGTCAACTTTCACATTGTTACACTGCATCTGCATCAGCAGCAGCACCTATTTTATAAAGCAGTATGTTCTTTACATCACTGGTTTTGGTCAGTCTTCAGCAGCCAGCTACACACAAGAAAACCTTAAATTGATTTAATGATGACTGCATTTCTTTTAGGTGTGCTGTGCCATTTTTGGGCCCTTGGTATTCTGCATGCAGATGCACATGGCTTACTGGGAAACCTAAATGTTCCAGTAGGTTTATTAAGGTTATTAGTTCCACCTGTGTTTCTTCTGCTATGACAAGTCAGAATGTCTGCTGTCAAAACATATAATTTTCCCTTTTGACCATGTTGTGATCATGACCAAACTTGGTAGCTAACATCTTCAACTTCCCCAGGTTCCAGGGAGGATAAATTTGCCACTGTTCCTAAAAGCTTATTTACCTTTTTTTAAATCTCCTGCATGGGGATGTGGATGCAGAGATAAATAATGAGGTGAAAGGGCAAAGTTCTACAAACAGCAGGAAGGTAGTTACTGTAGTTTGGCAGGTAATTTTACAGCATACCAGTCAGGCCAACACATAGCTTGTGGATGAGGAGTTCAGGTACCTAATAACCCCAGGCACCCGATTTATTCAGTTTGTATCAAATGTTGTGCTCCTTCTTGTAGTCATAACTCAGAACTCACTGAATACACAGACATGATACACATATTGAGTTTGACTTCCTAAAAATACAAATATCAATGACCATTTGGTATAAATGTCCCTAAATCTGCTTTGAAAAAATATGATCCCCATAATTTCCTAACCTGAGAGTGCTAGGTTCAGTGTCAGGTTTGTACCCCTGCTTTATAGTAATTTGATTCACCACATCACAAGAGGACTTCAGACCTTCAGGCCTGAGCTGTGAAGCCCACAAGCCTTCTTAGCCATAGCCTGAGCATAAGATATGATGCAGTTCTACTGGTTCACATGACATGGCTGAGCCAAGTAATGAGACCAAATTAAATTGCTAGATGGCTGTATGAATCATACATCTATAAAGGCATTTCTGTGAGATCTTTAAAAATAACAACAACAACATGCATCACATTCTCATACAACAGGAGCCGAATATGAACATAGATTTTGTCCACACAAAGAAATGCACCTAAGTAATGCCATATAAATAATAAATTCAGATATTCATCCTTTCTATGGAATGTAACTGTAATCTCAACTGTTCTGTTTAAAGCATTTTTACTTTAAGCTTCTTGAAAATATAAATGCTAAAAGAAAATTGAAGACTGTGGCTAATTACCCTTTATTATTTAGTTTCAAAATTAATAGGATATGGCCTTGTAATGCCAAAACCTCATCAACTATGGACAGTCTCTTGCCAGGTCAAAACCAGAAATTTATGCAAGTGAATGAAGTCCTGAAGTCTTCCTACTTGGCCAATCAATGATATTGATTAACTGTTAATGCCAAGGGAATCATTGATTGCCCAGTCTGACATGACAAGGTCTCCTTATAACTCTTTAAAATGTTAATGTTGAATTTAACTTTTTAAATGATTTAAGAAAGCCAAGTAATGCTCATCTGTTGATGACTTTCTGTAAATTTAAAGATAGAAAATCATAAGTGCACGAATCCTTGGAGTTTACTTACTCTTCAGAACTTTGACTAATTGTGCAATCAGTAAAATCCTAAGAATACAAAAAGGAGAAGGTGTTAATAGTTTTTTTCGGCCTGATGAAGACAAATGAGCATTTGTGTGTTTCTGTATGTCTTTCTGTCTGTGTCTAAGTTTGTGTCCAGGATATAATTGGTGGAAAATGAGAAACAAAAAAGCATAAAATCCCATGAGGCCCTGCAGTGTGCTGAGTCCGGACCTATAAGAGCTGTGGGATATTATGCAACAGTAACACAGTTGATAAGCACTCTTATTAAAAAGACTTCTATGGACATTTTACTTCAGAGCTGTTGTAAAGTGCATAACAAGTCAATTTCTTTTTCAAGTCCAACAATTAAATGTAAAATGTGTAGAAAACTATGATGTGTGCCACAAAACATGTGGGATTGCTAGAACACAAGGATAACAACAGAAGACATTTGATTTTATACATATTATATAGCATACACATGTACATTATTATATACATTTTATAATATACTACGTAGTTAGTAGGAAACAAAACCCTTGTAATATCTGCTCCCCATTATGCAAATGTGATTATACATTAATATGCTGTTGGGCTGAAGAGCACCTGACTCACTTTTACATTGAAGTCATGGTGTTAGTGTTACTAAGTCAGACCTTGTAACATTTCAGTAACACTTTCAGTTCAACAACACTTTACTGCTATAAACTGATCATTGGAATACCATGAAACCATTGGCAGGGATGCATGTTGTACAGCCAAATGCTCATGTGTTTTCAGTGCAAAGAAAACAGGACTTGCAACAAAATTCTTGTTCAAGCATTGTTGCGCTTTTCTGAAACTGTCTTGTCATGTCTGAGTAATGCTGTAACAGATACGTACTATATGTCTGAATGACAAAAGGTCATCACTTTAACAAATGGATGAAATCAGCAGTGTTGCATATTCCATGTCTTTAAAAGGCTATACTTAAAGTCTCCATGTATGGAGGATCCGACATTTATTGGTACTTGATGGGTAATTTCACTTAATCTCTCAAAAGTCATTGTATTTGCATTTAATATGTTTAAAACAGGGTAAATGAACAAATTTCTTCTCTTTTTCCATCTTTCTGATTGCTTTCTTTTTTTCAATTTCCATTACCTTTTCTTTGAAACATGTAGCTTCAATGGTATTTTCTTCTTCCTCTGCTTTTTTTCATTAGATTTTCTTATTCATTTTGGCTTTTGAATCTTTTTCAAGAGTGACACTCATAATTCTACCTTGCATAGCTCAGTGTCAGACCCTATAGCTCCCTCAATTTGCAGGAAAGCCTTTAGCAAAGTGTCATTTCAGTGAAATACTTATTTCTAGGCGAACAAATACATACATCTCTCAAGCCTCTCAACCATTATCTAGCATAGACCATTGAAGGTACTAGCTCATTGCACTGTAGTTGACGTGAGTGGTGCTTGCCTCCATTCTGTTAGATAATAAGTGCAGTCATTTAGTGAATGGTATTTAGAAAGATGCAGCGGAGGAATCCTTTCCACATCTCAGTCTTGCATTGTGCCACCTGTACAAATCTTGACTGGATAATATAGCTGTACTCTGACTAGAACTTCTCTCTCTGCTTTATGGTAGCTCAGAAAACCTCTAGTTCATTGCTAGATGCTTGTATAGTTCACCAGAAACAGCTATTCATCAGTGAAGAACAGAAACATTGTTTTTGAGTAAGCCTGCAATAATGTGTGGAGTGCAACTGCAAGACTTTCATTGAATAATGAAAGAAAAATACATAGAAATGTAGATGTTTGCATCGGGGTGGGTAGCATATGCACACTCACCTCAATGGAAAAAAACAATCCTTGACCTTCATTACGATGGTAGCAAGGCTTGAGAGCTCTGTCTGAACTCCCTTTAAAAAGCTTTTGTGAATTTAAAGGCAATGGTAGCACAGAGTAATTCCACTATTCAATAAAACCATTTCAAAAGCATATCTGTTTATATCAGCACTGTATTATACCAGTATGACTTCTTGGTTTAGTTTGTTTTTTAAATGACAGAAAATTTGAAAGACCTTTGGCTTGGTCAGTCATACCACAGCCAGAGATGGTAGGTCAGAAATTCAAGTCTGGTCAAAACCATAAATGCCCCAAAACATGAAAGGATTTCAAGGACAGGAACAGAAGATGTTCCTGTTCTTTGAAGGTGAAATAAAAGCTGTTAACACCAGCTGAAATCATAACTACAAAATCATAGTTAACTGTTTCCTACTGTAAAAGGTGTTTTCTCCCTGACCAAAATCATCTATACAAAATCTTAAATGCAAAAGTTATTTTACTTTTCAAATTTTTGGTCCAAAAATGATCTGCTCTCTTAAAATTTCATGGAATTTTCAATGGTAATGATGGTTTCCAGCTGACATTAAATCATCAACATCATATTTGCAGGGTAATAGCACACAGAATTGTCACCCCTCACTCAAAAATATAATTGCCAGCCTTGTAGTCACATCATGTACACTAAATTATTTCTGGTCGGTTATTAGCAAGTGAAGCCATTTTTATTGGTTCAGTTGTCTGAATTAAACATATACTGAATTGTACAGAATTTTATTGTGATAGCTATGCTTGTGACCATGAGCTTCATTAGAGTCACAGTGGAAGTCTGAAAAACATAAAGCTGCCATAAAAAACCACCAGTAAACACCTGTCATTATTATACTGTACTCACATTGGGAGCATCATCAAAGTCCAACAAGATAAACTCCTATAACTCCACTAATGCTCAAGTTGAATGTCAATAAATTAATTTATTTTGAAAGTAATTCTGGGACTCTGATTCTGCTTCATATATTTTATACTTGCCAGTATGAAACAGGTCTTAGCATTGCCTTGAAAGGGTCTCAAAGAAATCTTTTAATTTAATTTGTTGAAACCTGCAGAAACACTGTGCATTGCCACGCTTTTGTGGCAATAATAAATGTATTTATGAGACAGTAACTGCATACAGTTTACAGCTGACAGACCATGACTGTTACCTTTTTGCGGGAAAAAGACAAGTAGAATTTCTTCATTACAACTTGTATTTATTTTTATTCTCTTCCAGCTCCATGTGGAATATAT
This sequence comes from Lates calcarifer, assembly GCF_001640805.2. Classification (NCBI taxonomy): domain Eukaryota; kingdom Metazoa; phylum Chordata; class Actinopteri; family Centropomidae; genus Lates; species Lates calcarifer. Next base: position 24,256,424 of record NC_066848.1, on the reverse strand, counting down.
CGGTAACAGCTGCACAGCTAACCTGGATGCACACACTACCCTGTCAATGTTCAAAAAGATTCCATGTGAATCTATACATTGAGGGTAAAACACTGCTGTGGATAGGAGAGATATTCCTGAATCCACAAAATGCCAAAATGCCTTCCAATCCTCCAAATTACAGAGGCTCTTATTTGACTGTAAAATACTTCCTGGATTAAAGGTGGTGCACAGCCTAACTCTAAACATTAATTGAATAGAGGGCTTTCAAATTTGGCATTTTACCGTGGGAAAAGACAAACTACTTTGCTGTCATGTGAATGAATGGGAAAGGCATTTAGTGACAAAGAGGTGGCCTTTTCCCTGTGCTGTGTAATTCAAAGGCGGGGGGAAGATTGTAGCTTTATCAAACTCTCTGAATGGCTAAATGCAGTAGTTGAACACTCTGAAAGTGCTCATCATCACAGGAAGAAGAAGGGAGGAGGCAAGGAAGCAGGAAACAAGGAAAAAGAAAAGCATGATCAAATTTCAAGCAGAGCCACATTCTAGGATAATGAAAGGACAAAAAAGAAGAGAATTCTTTCCTTTTCTTGTTTGTCACTCCTCTTTCCATCTGACAGATGTTTGTGAGGTTGTCAACACCCCCTCCCCTTCTTTGCCTGATGGGGGGAAAGAGATCCACTGCTCCCTGGGACAGAGGAGACCTCATTTTTATATGTGAACGGCTGTGAACACTGCTGAATGACACACTACAAAGGTTGGATGTGCTGCTGCCCTTTCTCTCTTAAATGGTACGTTGGCATTTAGCTTCACACGTGTCAGCGGAACACACACCTCTCAAGTATTTGCACCCAAAATGTGTGGAGGTGTGTGCACCCACATCAACACAGAGGATTTTTATCAGTTCCCAGAACAGAAATAAAGAAGAGAAAGTGTGTGTGTGTGTGTGTGTGTGTGTGTGTGAGAGAGAGAGAGAGAGAGAGAGAGAGAGAGAGAGAGAGGACAATAAGACAGAGAGGAGCAAGAGAGCAGATTCACATGCACATTACATTTCACAAAAAGACAATTTACATTTTGAGTCCATATTATGTTAATTTTGAGTGGCCTCTCCAGATAATTCTATTACACAGATAGCTCTTCCATGTATTCCAGGGCAGAAACATCATTTCACCCTAAAACACATACCTGCTGATGAACACAGCAACATGACGGAAAACAAGGGCTAAAGGCAGGTAGGTGTGTACCTGAGTTATGTTTGTATGTGTGTAAGAAAAAGGATGTGCACTGACGCAGGCCTGCAAAGAGCAACCATCTATCTAAACGACTTGTGATCCATTGAAATGGTTTATCAGTTTTTCTTTCAATACAGGAGGTGCTGCCAGTGAGTGCACTACACAGTATTATAGCTTCTAGGAAACCATATCACTGCTGCAATCCTACAAGCCAACCAAACCGCTGTAATTCCCTGTCATTCTCCTACAATCCTCTACAGGATCAGCACTGCTGGCTGGGAGGATGAAGCCTTGGATGGTAGAGTTGGACAGATTCTTATAGAAAAAAATGGCTTGTGAACATGACTCACAAGCAGACAAGAATCCAACATAAACTCATTTCATTCATTAGGAACACCTAGCTAAAACGTATGCAGCTTAATACAAAAGGTTATAAAGTTCAGTTTTGTGTTAAAGAGGACTTGATCCAACTGTATGATCATTTTGGCAACTGCAGCTTGTTGTGCTGTTGAGCTGCACTGCGTTGTGTTGACTAGCTACACCCCTTTGTGTAATGTAATACAGTTCAACATCAATACAAACTGCAGCCTCAAAAATGATCAGACAGTTAAATCAACACCTCTGTAACACAGTATATTGTTACTTTCATGAGGGGAGATTTTATTGCTAGATTGTATTTGCATACATTGTTTTATCAAATCCAATTACACCCCTTCAAGTCATTTCCTCATCAGTACCATCATATGTAAGAGCAACTGTTGTGATTTTCACCCACCATTTTGAATTGGGTCTAATTATCCTCAGATCTGTTTGGATGGTATCAACTATCATCAGTTTCTTTATGAGGACTTTTATTTTTCAAAGTGATTTATGAAGGCTGAGGAGGTCCTCCACACTATTTCACATAACCAAATATTGGACCTGTTAAGAACTCCACTTGAACCCAGAACAGCCACGTGGGCACTGGGCCAATTCTCATGTCTGGTTGATATTTGGTGATTTACGGCTGCTATAACAACATAAGGTAGTGTATCTTTAAAGAACTGGTTTGTCAAATTACAAGCACACATTTTCTCATTTGTTGGCAAAGATTGTTAGTAAACACTGATAGAAAGTACTTCCCCAGAAAGCTGTCAACAGTGATGACTGTGGATTACCCAAAACTGTTTTATTTTTCTAAAAAAGTAACTCAAGGTTTCTCACCAGAGACTAGAAAAGTTTGCTTATTTTTGAAACAGCTATTTTTGAAGCTCTAAAACAAACAAATGAATTTGTGTACCTTCACTGTATTGGAATAAAGACAGAAATCTCACAGTCTGGGAAAAATGAAAAGACCAGTGGTTACAAATGTGTGCCTCTAGAAGACTGGTTTATTTCTGCATCTGTGATAAAATCGTGAGTCTTGAGTCAACTTGGGTCAACTGCCAAGTCGCATGCTTTACACAGTAATGTATATCAAAACGTACAGGTCTTTAAAGGAAATTATAGATTGTCAGTTCAGTCAACATTCAGCTGATCAGTGTATATGTAGTTTTTTTTTTTTTTTTTTTTACTGTAGACATGGCGGTGTTTCCTCAGGCTATGCATCCCATACACTGAATCTAGTAAGCTGTCTCACTTTTGTTACATTATTATGGTTTACATATGATTTTCTTTTCATCATTTTCATCTCTCCCTGCTGTTAATATAACCCTAAAATACATTTTCTCTGGAGTATGCCTCTAACTGTCAGGCACTCTGACAATTTTGTTGTGTCTTGCTGAAAATAAAGTCCAAGCCCTTCGTGCTTCTCTGTGGCCTGTCAGAGGCCACTGTCTCTAGCCCCTCCATCTCTCTGAGCAAGTAGGGATCATTAATGAAGTGGCCTTCTCATGGATATTGACTAGCCTGTCAGCTGGCCTGCCACACTCACTAATAGGAGCTATTGGTCTTGGCTTAAGACCTGACAGAGGAGAGGCTGAAAAAGAAGAAAATGAGTGAGCATGTTCCTTCACCTCACGGTGGGTTTTGGGTTTAGCCTTCAGCCAGCAAAGTTTGAGTCTGGGCTCAAGAAGCTTGAATGCAGTCAAGGTTTCTATCTAAGGGCCCAGAAAACTTCTTACTGTGGAAAAGAATACTTAGTGAGAGGTGGAAATGCTGTTTTATAATGCCACAAGTGCTTGTAGAATGTAAGCAAAGCCACAGTGGGTGTTGTAGGAGCATAGCAAGCCAAGGAGAGCTCATTAAAACAGATGTGATGGTAAATTGGCGCTCTTTAGAGCCTGAGGGTTCTCTAGGACTTTTTGTGAATTTAAGTAATAATATGTGACATTTTTGTATTAATAAATGGCCATGTACAGTGTCACTGGTTGATATAACAGTGGTTCACTGTAATCAATGCCATTCAGTCCACATCCGGGACTGGGTGGAACTGAACTGAACATTGGGAGTTCTAAACGCCATATGTCATTACTAGGAAATGTGTCATACATATATTTTGGCTTTGTTTGAAAAAAAAAAAGAAACAAGAAATAACCTGGTAGGCTTGACACAGTTGTCCTGGCCACTGTATCCAAAGAAAGCATCCATTACCACTGTGCTTATACAGTATGTATAGTTTGTATAGGTTCTGTCATTTTACAAAAGTCCTTCCCTTAATATCCAGCAATATGTTTTCGATATATTGAACTAAACCTTTTGCTGAACTTTATTTCAATCTGATTTGCATAGAAGCATGTGCTTAAACAAGGTGCTGCACCCACTTGCTAGCATTTGATATTGACTGTTCATCTTATGTTTATAGTTGCACTGCTGAGAAAACCTGACTAAACAAGTCTTCAGCCACATTACAGCTTCAGGAGGCTGTACTTTGGCATACCTTTGAGATATGAACTAACATCTGCATGCTTACATGCTCACAATGAAAATCTTCCCATGCTTATGCTAAGCAGGATTGTCCTTAGTTGTATTGGATAAAAGTATTGGATAAAATTTAATTTTGACCTGAGGACAGAGTTAGATGAAGGGTTAGGGAACCACCAAAGTAATTACAATTCACCCCGAAGGGGGCATGAATGTGTGCACCAAATTTCATGGCAATCCATCCAATAGTTGTTGGAATTTTACTTCCAAACCATAAATGAAAGGTGGTGCAGGAGGAAAAGTCAAGAGATCAAAGTCATTAGGAGACATCATCTGATGATCATGTGAGCTTGTACAAAATTTTGTGCTAATCCCTTTACTAAATATTGAGATATTTCACTAAAAGCCAAAAGTGTCAAACTGCTCATGTCACTGGAGTTAAAGTTAAGAAATCACTGAAGTCACTAAAATACATCGTCTGTATCTGTGAACGTCGAATGTCTGTACAAAATTTTAGGGCAGTCCACCCATTAGTTGTTGTGATACTTCAGTCTGGACCAAGTGGTGGACTGACCCCCCATCCCTGGAGCTATGGTGCTAGCCTGGATAAAAACAAAGCATTACAAAAATATGCAAAGAAATTTTCACTTTGACTCAAACTTCTTGTAGTCAGGAAACAAACATATTAAAGATTCATTGTTGTTTTAGATCAACAACCCATAGATCACTGTTGCCAACTTCAGCCTTAAATGACAGTGAAGACTTTGTTAAGAAGCAGTGTAATTTGTAAGGAAAAAGCCCTAATTTACTCTCTTTGCCTAAAGCTTTAAATAACACTAATGACAGTGTTATGGAATGTTTTACTCATTGGAGCCATCATCGCCTCATGGGAGAAGCCTTTTGGTTTCTGACACTGGAAATATCTAGCTTGTGCCAGATACAGTAGATATTAAATGTCTCAGCATAATGACAGAGTCGTATCCAATCACTATCATTTCTTTCATAATTTGTGGTGACTCTTGAAAAAAGAAAATAGGTATGATGTTTTGGGCAAGCAAGTCCTTTTTTTCTTTGCTGTTTTCAGAATATCCATCAACACTTTGGAGTATAATTAGACACTTAGGCACATGAACCTTAAGCCATCTGTTGAGATGAAGGAAAATCTTTAAATGACTACAGTATGAAACCAGCAACTGCTCTATAAAAGAAACTCTCCATGTGCTTGTTTATCAGTTTGTGGTAGGCAGTTAATGTAGGTTGTATGAACAATTCACCCATACCTTCTAGTAGATTTTTTTTTTACTTGCTGCATTCTCAGACTCTGATGTGCATCCTCACATTTGGGTTAATTAAAGCTGCACCAGTGCACAGATCAAATGACAATGTGTAATGTGAAAGGCATTGCATGTCATGACAAACTCGGTTTTTCCCTCTCAGCTCCAGCGTTTTAGCATCTTTCAGATCAATTATTTGGTTTTATAGCCCACAACATCACTGTTGTAATCTCCCTACTCTCAGTTGTTTTACAGCCAAAAAGCTCAGATGAACCCTCTGTACACCACCTGCCTAGCACCAGCACACAATCAAATAGCTAATAGCTAGCTAGCTAATGGAGCATTAAGTAGCTAAAGAGACAAATATTATTTGTTTAGTCTATATTGATTTTAGCTGTTGTTGGCTAGCTCCGCCAGTCTGCCCTTTTACTTTACTCCAAGCATCCTGTCTGTCCTCTCATCTATGTACTGTGTATGTAAATAATAAGATTTCATAAGCCTTGAGAAAATGTAAAATTGAGTTGAAACATTTTCAGCTTTTTTTGTTAAGCATTGTTGGTGCTGGAAAAAGGAGTGGATATTTAATTTAAGGGCATCTTAATTTGCATTTGACCCTGAATGCAACTGAAATTCAGCAGTAAGCCATCAGTGGACATAAAAAGGGAAAAAGGAGCTTGATATAGTACAAGGAGTCAAGAACTCAGGGACAAAACCAGCCAAAAATAAATAAACAGTCTTCTAGGACAAGCAAGTCCTGGGAAGACTGCACTAAGGATAGTGCTGCAAAGGTTAGTTTGCTGGCCTTTCTACTGTAGATCATCAAGTGTCTGCTCATGAGAGGGTCCCTGAGTGGTGGAGGGCTGAGTTTCTGTGTGTGCGTGTATGTGTGCGTGTGTGTGTGTGTGTGTGTTAGGAGAAGAGAAAGGCTGATGAACTTCACTTTCTATTAGCAGCCGACAGGGACTGGCCAGCTTGGTCGCCAATCAATAGGCTGAAGGACAAGGGTGTCAGAAAAAATGAAAGACCCTTCACTTTCTGGCTGGCTAAGAGAGGAGAAAGGAGGAAAAATAGAGAAAGACAGAGATGGAGGGAAATGAAATGTGAGAAAGTGAGAAAGATGCAGAGCTAAAGAAAGGGTAAGAATAATTAAGAACAAAGTAAATATAAGCAAATAGTGTTAAGTGTTAAAGTGAATGTACAAGTGTGTGACAGCACCGGAGCATGTGTATGAACCGTCAGTGTCAGTACGTTAAGGAGGTTATCAGCTGAGACAGATTGTCATCCTTTTCGAACTTCAACTCTTTGAACTGTTATAGCCACAGGATCCCAGGAGGTTCACAGCTCACATTGTGCAGACTGAGCGGAGAGCCCCAGCAGGTCCAAAACCTCCACTTCTCCTTTCACCAATCAGATTATCCTGGAGAATGAAAAGCATTCAAGACTCTTGATGACTCCAGAGCACTTGGAGCATGGCAGTGTATATTCCAGTGTGTTTGAATTGTGCTCAAAAGCTTCTCTGTTAAAGCAGCTCCAAGCTGATACTCCTCTACATATACTGTAAAGTTAGACAGGACACATGACGTTTTGTGTTTCAGGTTAACTTTATGCTGCTGTCAGAGACTGCTTTACAAATTTTAATATGGGCTCACCATATTAAACGCCACGCTCCATTTGCTCAAAGATCTCGTACATTTTTGACTGCACATTGCATAAAATATTTGTTGGGCATTGGTAGGTGTAACTGGTTTATTTGTCACTGGCTGTCAGAAATGTGTGTGTGTGGGTGTGTGTCTGTGTATGTGGGAAAACAGATGTGGCAAGATGGCTGATTCTAAATGGCTGCTTTGTCTCAAGAAACTTAAAACAAACTATGACCAAGATGGAGAGATTAGCAAGTTGACTTGCAAGACAATTCAATGTGTCTTCAGTCCTGTATGTGTGAACATGCTCACGTTAACCAATAACCTGACTACAAGCAGACATTACAATAGAACTCAGGATAACACATTGAATCAAATCAATACAACACACTGACAATAGTTGGCAGTCCTATACTTAGCCATGCTGTTCTAGGTAAGGTAGGATAAACTATGCCAGTTACAGTACAGTGCACTGAAGGGAAGAGAAGATGCCTTATTAGCGTGCTGCTTTGTACAGTACGGTTGTTGTGTTTAAGGCCCAGTAAACCTGCAGTTGTTAGCCACTTGATACTAACTCTGCCTTGTAGCTCCTTTTGCTGCTAAACTCAGCTGGTTGACCTTGTGTCATACATTCACTTTCCTGGTCTTACATCCTTTGGTAGGCTCTTCGTCGCTACCAAAGTTCAGTCGAATGCAGGCCTCTGCCTCAGGCAGGCCTTATGGAGGTCAGAAAGCTTTGTTACTACTCTTGTGGTAGGATGATGAGAGGGAGAGCACTAATATTACCTCTCAAAGAGCAGCAAAATAAAGAGAACTCCTGCTCTCTTGATGAGCAGGGCAGAGAGAGAGAGCCAGGAGAACAGAGATTCTCTCCTTTTTTTGGTCTTTGTCTCCATTTTGAGTGGGCTGAGGCCCTGCATATTTGAATTAAACCTACCTTATACACTGGTACAGGTTTTTTTTTTTTTTGTGGTTGTGATGTTTTGTTTGTTTGATTGTTTTATTTTGTTTTTGTTTGTTTTTTTTTTTTTAAAATCAGTAAATGTAAAAATCACCAACCCTGGAGATACATGTTTTTTGTTTGTTTGTTTTGTTTTGTTTTTTGTAATTTGTAATTTTATATACAGTGTTTTTGAATGAGAAGCAAAATAAAATGAAATTTAAATGCAATGAAAATACAATATATTCCACTTCACATAAAGAAGTGGGATTATCCTTTCACATGTAAAATGTTCTTTTTCCTTAGTCTTGTAAGGCAAATCGTGATATCAATATTTTGCCTGCAATATCCTCGATGTGAGCGCACATCAGCCCATATGAATGTAACACAACAGCCTTTCTTCTGGTCCTGTCCTCCTGACTAAAAGCCTTTTTGACATGAATTAGCATGTCGTCCTTAAAAGGTAGACAGGTCCAATTTTCCTCTGAAAGGTCTGTCTGTAATAGGTACTCCTTCACAAATTCCAGCCTGCTCTAACCTTGAATAAAGACGTGAATACTTTTTTTCGCCTTTCTCTATACCTCCCTCTTCTCATCTTCCTCTATCCCTACTCTTTCTCTGCTCCCGAAAACAACTTGTCATATCAAGGCTTATATTGCAGGCTTATATTAAAAAAAAATGCAACAACAAAGATTTCATTTCCATAATGCATTCTAATGGATGGGCGATGTGTTTCAGCAGGTGAGACCAAAGGGCATAAGCCTCCCAGACAAACACAACAATAAACCTGACAAGCACCATTATGCCATAGATATTACCGGCTGTTAGGGAATGGAAATGATGATAATTAGCTAATTCAGCTATAATCTCATTTGTTTGGTCTCACCTTTTACTAATACGACTTTGACCCTGATGCCTGAATGTTCCGAATGGCAAAAATGAGAGTGCCAGGATGCTAATTTAGCAGGTATATATATTGCTTGTTGTATTGTAATTGGGATAAATGTAGGTTTGTGTGTTATAGTATGTTCATCAAAACAGTTCATTTGTTGATCGGGGAGAAATTCTGAGGTGTTTCAGGGTGATATTAAGATTTGTTTTTTCCCCCTATTTTCCTATATCTCTTTGTTTTGTTTCAACCAACTGCTACTATTTTTTTTTTTTTTTTGCAGAACACACAAACATAAACACATTGCTACTATGAGCTGTGGTAAATCTGTACATCTAGAAAAGGTTCTTGCTAGAACTTTAGATCTCTGCTTATAATCATCAGACTCAGACTTGTTTTTCAGTAAGTAAATCTTAGCAATGTCTGGTGTGGATAAATCTGAATGCAGATATGTTGTGTAACAACAGATCGAAAATGCAGATTGTAGTACTTTACATTACATCCTTATTGTACACATATACATTACGCCAATTAACACAAGCACACATTTCTATATTTAACAGGCACATACAAGAAGAATCACAGTCATACATGTGCACATGCACTGACATTTTACCTCTCTAATCTGTCAGTTTTATTGTGTCAAACACACACACACACAAGCATACATATTGTATGGTTGGTATTCATGCTACAAAAATATAGACTTATAGACATATTAACATACATTAAAAATTTTGTTTCCTTAACCATGTGATCCATTATGCACACACCAACACATGCAGTTTTGGCTCTATTATAAAAGCATTTGTATATAAAAAGCATTTGTACAAAAGCAACACAAAGGAGGATCTTCCTTGCAGTTACCTCCACACTGTAATCTGCTGTTGGCCAGACACATTCCTCCATCCTGGGCCACAGCACATGGTGCTCAGTCTCCTCTCTAATAAACGCTCCATAGGCACTGGGCTGCTTGCCATGGTCCAGGCAGGGGGCTGGTAGGGGGTAAGCTATAGTTATGTGTGTGTGGTTAGGCCCAGGGTTTCTTTTATCCAGTGCCAGCCCAGACTGGGTGTGAGCAGCTAAGGGTTGAACTCCAGGATTTATTGGTTCCTCTGGTTCCCTGGTTCATATACTTCGAACCCAGGATGCTGGGATGGAGGCAGCAGTTTATGATCCTCTTCCCCACAGCACTGCCACCGGATGTGGGTCCCAAAACCTCACACTCCTTTTCTCTTTGGCCCATTTTGAACAGGACTAGTATTATAAGGACAGTATGGAATTTGCGGAAATGATTTGGTTCTCTGGATACAGCTGTGTGAGGATTCTTCCCAGTGAAGACATTTTATTTGGCTGAATGTTAAGCTAGCTAACTGGAGTGTAAATGCAAGGATAAAGTTCCGAATCTTACTGTGGCATAGTGTTTTAGTTGCTAGCTAGAGTCAGCTCGTGAACATCTTCAGGTTTCCCATTGCTGCTGACTATAGAAGCTGCTGCTGCTGAATAACAGTTTGCAACTTTGTGCTGATTTTCTAGTCCCAGTTGTGGTCAACAATGGTTGCTTCTCACCGATGGGCTTCATGGCAGCTAGTTGAGTGCCTTCACCTTTGCTGAAGAGTCTCTGTTCAGCTAACTCTGTAGCAGATGAACCATGTCACAAAGCTAATAGGTGCACTAACACAGGGACATGCAGATGTTAGTCACAATCTATCTGTTTATTCATACATAAATCAGGTTTTCACAGTTGTAATTTTTTGTGCATCATACTTACTGACTACTTATTAAATTATTCAATTTCCCACAAGGGGGATAAATAAAGTCTATCTTATCTTACACACATGACAGATTGCAGATTAACCAAATTTTAAGCAATATGGTTGCTTGAAAATTTAAGACCTTTCTATGATGTATTTAGTTAATTAGGTCTAACCTCTGAAATTAGACTCTCTTGACTTCACATCTCAGCACCTAAAAAAACTCTCGTCTTTCCACACTTTTTCTTTCTTTCACTTCCACCAAATGTGTCTCCACCTTCTCCATCTTCTCCTCTGCAATATCTTTGAACACAGTTAAAGAAGCCTACATGTATTTGCCGCTGCTGCTCCTCTGCCCTAAAACAGCGACTGGCCTGACAAGAGGGTCCCATATTGCATCTCTCAATAACACTCATTAGCTAAACCCCACCCCCTCCCCCATTTACATATGCTCTACCCCTCTCTCGTGCCCCCTCGACCCCCATCTCCTTTGTGCTGTGATATGAATGCACTTTGATGCCTAATAAGTGGCTGTGTCCTTTTTGACATGAACAGCCTGTGCCTGCCCTGCTCAGCCAGTAATTAGCCTGCACTCCTTACTTAGCAGCCATGTACAAATTGGACCGCTCCAGCTCTATCTCTCCTTCTCTTCCTCCCTGACTTTCATTCATTCACGTATGCTGTCTGTTCATCACTCTTTCACCACATTTCTCTCTCCCTCATTTGTTTTACCTTCTTTATAAGATCTATTTTGTTCTTTCTCTTTGTCATTCTTTCTCATTGATATCTTTAATTCAGTCCATCTAATGTCAAAAGAATAGAACATCACTGACTCACATGAGTAACTGAATGCTTGACTGTTTTTACTTGGTGTTCATTCTCTTTATTTACAGGCTTATGGTGTAGTCACCACATATCAAGAGTAGATAAGCCATGTAGTTATTTTTATAATAGATTAGATAGACAGAAATGGCATTCATCAGCAAAAGTAACTGGTTGCATTAGATGGATTACTAAAGTCACTGGGATCCATTCTGTTGGAGCCATGAATGCCTGTACTAACGTAATCTATTGAATTAATGAGCGTGATGTTACCACAACTAGTAGTTAGCATACAATTAATAGAACACTTAAGGAGAAGCTACCTTTTACATCCCCAAGGGCTACCAGTATTAAAAAGTCTGTCTATGGGTTTTTGCAAGTACCTTCACCTGTACAGTGTAGTCAAAAATTAAGGTTTTTGATAAATGCTGCAAACCAAAATATGACATACCAAGTCAAGAATATTTCACTGAAAAAGCCATGGCAGCGTTGTATGCAGAGACAGATACAAAGGCGGAAAATGCATTTCAATCTGCTGAGAAAGTACAATCCATGCTGACCTATCAAATAGATATGACTCTACAGAGGAGACAAATCTACCTGTACATCAGCCTTAGACCCAAGGTTTTAATCTCTCCTCTTTTTATTGCCATAAGAAATGCAGGACACATATCCCAAAATGGTATCAATGATTGTTGCTCTGAAGATAATTACATCTTGTAAAGAGTAGCAGGTCATCTAAATTCTTAGTTTAAGTATTGTGTTCATGTGCTGCTAGAGATGCCATCCTTCATAAATATCCACTCCCTATGTAAAAAGTAATGCTTAAAAAAAATTATTAATAGAAATTGTTGTCTTGATGTGAACATGATCTTAAAATAATATTGTAAAAGGTGCCCCACCGTTCATTTTCTTAAAAAAGGATGCAGACTTGGAAATGGGGAATAATTCTAGAAAGAAAGCACCACTGACGAGGAAGGATGCACTGAGCAGAATGTCGCTAAATGGCTCGACACTACTGAGAATGGGAACAATCCTTCCACAGCACACACACTAAAATAAAGAGGAAATCTGCTCTTGTTGACCACCTTGTGCAGCCGATAAAGAGCACCAGAGCTCACATGGTGTCAGCTACTTCCACAGATGAAAAGGAGGTCAGAGACAACGCCAAGACGTACCACCTCTATCACTGACTGATGACCTGTGTTTGGATTTGTGGAAGTTTTAGGCACAAGGGTACCAAGTCATCGCCAAGCTGGCACAAAAGTATATGTGTGTCCCAGGGACAAGTGTAGCTACACTAAGAATCTTTGACAGCTGGGTTAGGGTTAGAGTTAGATCACTTCTCAGAGGAGTGCACTCACCTATGAACATGCTGATCAGTTGCTGTTCCCGATGAGCATGCATATTTGAGGATGAACTGAAATGTTCCCAGCTTTTCATAAAATTCTCCCAGGTCACAGGTTGGTTATGCTTGTTAAGCAGAATAAACACTAAAATGTGTCCAGGTTTATAATCACCAGTTTTAATCTTTTTTCCTTCCCTGCATCAAGCCCATTCCAGGAGATAATCAAGAACCTGCTGGCTAGTGCAGTATAACTTCACTGGTGTGGATTTACCAGAAAAAGAATATTAGATTTAAAAGTTCAGGGTTTAGCTGTAGGTCACATGAACAGTGCATTCAGAAAATATTCAGACACCTTCACTTTTTTCACATTTTGTTGCAGCTTCGTGCTTTTTCCTCATCAGTCTTCACTCAATACCCCATAATGACAAAGAAACAACAGAATTTTAGAAATGTTTGCAAATTTATGAGAGGAAAATCTGAAATATCACATTGACATAAATATTCAGACCCTTTACTATGACACTTGAATTTAGCTTAGGTTCTTCCCATCTCTCTTGATCATCTTTGAGATGTTTCTGCACCTTGGTCTAAGTCCACCTGTGGTAAATTCAATTGATTGTAAGATTTTGAAAGGCACACACCTGTCTATATAAGGTCTCAAAGCATATCAGAGCAAAAAACAAGCCATGAAAATTATTTTAGTGACTATGCTTTTGGTCAAAAAATGTTTTAATTAGGAAACAAAGGGCGCTCAGATAAGATTAGAACTTGTATTGCAAGCCCATGATAATCCTTGCAAATATAGCAAACGTTTATGAATGCAGCACTTCTACACAAAACTGCCAGGACAGTACAAATACACACATCCACAGATGGTCAGACACACCAGATTGCTGAGTCTTGTGCACCTGCAGCTGCCCTGATGACCAAACTTTAACAGCACAATCACAACAGGACAGGTTCATTCAGGTAAGCAGACAATGTGCCCCAACCCCCAGCCTCCTTATGTGCCCCCAGCTGAATAGAGATGTAAATAAGTCCATGCAGTTAAGGACCTTTGTTTGGGGCGCCCACACTAGACAGACCTTGCAAATGTATGCCCTTTGTCCCCCCCACGCCCAGCCCAACCCCAACCCCTGCCCATCTTTATATATACATGGAGGGTGAGTTCAGCTGCTCAGGATCATCTGTTTATGAAAGGGGGCTTGTGTGTCTCCTTATGGGATGAGATGCTGTTTGCATGTGCATGAATTTGTCTGTGTGCATGTCCTACTGATAATGACAAGAACAAACAAAAATCTGCATCTGTTGTTACCCATTTAGCCTCGTAAACATGTGTTACAAGCTCTCTTTATATACAACAAACTCAGACCCTAGCCTAGCTTAGCTAGCTCATCAAGAATGAATATACGTTCTAATAGATCTGTATTTTAGGCACAATATGGCTGTTTACAGACCTAGGTGCAGTATCATCCCCAATTACAGAAGCAACCAGTCTCAGATCGTTAATTGAAGAGGCTGAATCACTAAACACCAGTGATAATATTATCTGAATTTTAATTCAGAGTAATTTAGGCCACTTTAATGGAAACTGGATAAATAAAAAAGGCAATATGAAGGGATTTCATACTTAAAAGCACCAAGCAATCAGATGAAATCACAACAGTTATGAGTTTGGCAGGTGTACAACATCCAAAGCTTTTTGCTGTAATGGCTGGCACTATTATGAACATTAGCCCAATTCCCTTACGAATTCAGTACTCTATGGTAAGATGGGTCAGAAACACACACACACACACACACCACACACACACACACACACATGCACACTCATACAGAAATGCATCCCTCTGTGTCAGGTCCAGTTGGGTGCTGTTGTGGTGCTGGGAGTGTTTGTAGGTTGAGTATTGAGGAGAGGCAAGAGGGCAAAAGGGACGTGCTGGCATAATGCATTTACTAATAACTGTTTATTATTGTTGGTTCCCCAGGGGAAGCACTTTATGGAAATGGGTGTATATGAAGGGCAGAGGTGCAACAAGGCCACAGGGAAAATTAGCTTTTTAGATTCCCCCATAATGTCCTACCAGCTTCATACCTTGTCTCCCTGTTGTGTCACCCTGAGAGCTTGGATCATGTACATGTGTTTGTTTATGGTGATGCAGATGCACAAAATAAAGGTGGTGGTGGATTATTTAAAAAAAAAAAAAAAAACTTGGTCTGAAAATCAGGGATAGTTTTAGCAATTTGTGCATAAATGCACATTCCACCATGAACCAGCTCATGTATCTCCAGTTCACAGTTAAGAAGACAGTGGACTCAGACACTAATTAACGCACACAGACACATATGCAACACACAAGTACACTGTCTCATACTTTGGCAAGGTGTGATCTTGCACTTATTTGCATACATTAATTAAGTGCTGTGCTTCTAATAACACAAAATGACAACTGTACTGCATTAATGAATTGACTGTTCCAGTGACACACATCTTTACAGTCAGTAGCTTCTAATTCAGTAAGACTTAGCATATTTTAACACAAGCAGAAATGCTCACAGAACACAATATATCAGTGCTGTTATGTACTTTGCATTGTAAAATACATTCTTATGACTAAAATCACATTTACTTATGTAAATTAGATGTCTCAACAGCAAATCTTATACAAACTATGCACTGATTCAGTGGTGTAGTGAGTTACAAGTCTTGCCATCATAAAATGTGATCAGAAGTCTTGCATTCAACACACACACATGATTTGCCTCTGGGGAGTTTTCTCTGTTGAGAAGGATGTATTGTGATTTGCACCTCATATGCATGTAGCATTGCCTTTGTTATTTTCTGTAGCATTTTAGTAACTTACCCCAGGCTGCTGTTCAGCTATATTATGTAGGAAATAAACAAACATGTAAATATATACATATTTTAAAAATCCACTAGGAATGTGCAGATATACTACCGTAAATGATGAAAACAGGATGGGGACATCAATGGGGCGGAGGGCAGTTCGATGGCACCACAAATTGCAGCTCGCAAAATGATCATGCAGTTAAAGCAACACCTCTTTAACGCAGTTTCAACAAAAACAGAACATAGAAACCATCATGGGTTACTGCAGGACTGTTGTATTAGACTGCATTAGTCTTTGCTAGGTGTTAATAAATAATAAACAGACACCGGAGTGTGTATGAGCATATCCTGGCTCGGAGGTTGTAGCCTCTCTCAGTCATTATGTAATCTTTTTGATTTAAGGAACCAGTGAGGAGAGCTTAATGACGTTTGGAAGAATTAGGGGAAACACTGTGTCAACTACACATCAGTGCACTGCAAAAAACTGCTGAGCAAAGTTTTGTGTTTTGACTCATCTACAAACCGCAGCGATATTTCACTGCTGGGCTAAATCTTAATATTGGATGTTGTTTGGTGGCCTATTCAGAGAACCAAAAACAATAAATTAAAGAAATAGGATGACCAAACACAATAGTCAAAGGATCATTTAATTTCACAGGGGATGCATTTTAGAGGAAAAATAAGAACAATAAAAATATCTGACAATTTGTTAGGTTATTCACAAATAATTTCACTGCACAAATCGCCTGAAACAATGTACTCCTCTATTGAAACAAGTGCAACTTCTGGAACCAGGGCAGAAACATATCTGGCAGGACACTGAGGTCATTTTATTGAACATGTCTTGAAATAAGCCTTGCGTAGCAGGATCGTAGATAAAAACATTTGTCAAGCCTAATCATTTTTGCAGAGTGTGTGCTTATGTGTGTGTGTGTGAGTGTGTGTGTGTGTGTACTTTGTAACGACATGGCTGGGTGAGCCTGTTGACCTCACAGCAAAGCACCAGGAGAGCCTATTTTTCCTCATTCTCTAGAGGAAGCAGGAGTCCAAACCCCGCTGGTTTTGGCTGAAGGATGTGTTTGTCTGCTGTGTTAGTCTTCAGCCCGTCTGCCGGTGCTGTTCTGCGGTCAGGAAGAGTCCACATGGAGGCCGAGCCAGCTATAATCCAGTCTGGACTCAGCTGGGCCACATCATGAAGAAAACCCAGATGCATGGTTAAACTGTCTCACTCTCATCACTCTTCATGTGTCTGAAACAGACAGCAACACATGGTTACATAGACAACCATATAACCAGTGGTACCTAATGCGCTGCGTTGGACAGTTGTACATATAAAAGTCTTATGAGCCTAAATAATAAAGTGGAGCTACAAGAACAACTGTCACCATTCACAGACTGACTTTGTATGTCAATTTTAATTTACTATACTTAACATAGTTGTTTGCACACTAGGGGTAGTTGGATTGCCTGTTTCCCATTAGATTTCTTACACTGTTTTTGGAGTCTTTTTGTTTTAACATTCATGTTATTAAGTACATACAATAGTAAAAGCAAATGCATAGTGTTAATACAGTATCATATTTAGAAGTTGCCTAATAATAATGCATTCACCCCATAGTCACCCCAGTTATGACACCTGGCTATCCTTTACAAGAAGGTATTGATATCAGTGACTTTGGCATTGGTATTATTTGGTGTAAAAGTCACAAATCAAAACACATTCAAATCATATTCATCGTGTTCAATTCAAAAACTCTAGACATTTGCATTACTGTTCACACAGTACATTAGTACTGAATGCCATTCATACAACCCAGCATTCAGCACTGACTCTGACTGTCTTCACTTCAGTAGTACATTCATTCTGTTGCCAGCTCAAAGCTGTTCAGTTCAGCACAAAACTAGCCTGTTAAAGTACTACACCCAAGGTTAATAGCTCAGAAGCCCATGTATGCCGATTATGTAGATCTGTGTTTTGATTAAGTCACTAGATGTCACTGATGTGCCCTCTATCACACTCTTCATTAAGTGGACTGCGTAGTTTTTCCCTCACAGGACACCACAGTTGGGGAATATTTTCTCTTGCGGGCGCCATGTTGTTCAAATGTGATTTGGTCATGCCTGAAAGGTAAGCAATATTAACACCAGCTCAGATTATTATAAAAATTTTGGTTGTAAATTATCTCATTTAATATATATGTTCAGCAGTCTGTTCATTCAGATATTAAGTTACATGTCTGTATCTGTTTGAGTTAGAAATATCCCTCTGGGATTGTGATTAGTTTGCTGTACACTGCTAACATTGGAGAAAACATGTTGCGTAGCTGGACACGATAAACTAATAACAGCCTTTGAGAGAACTTTTTTTTTGGGGGGTGGGGGGATGGCACAGAGGGAGTAGGTTACATTTACAACAGACTTATCAGATTGTGGTTATTTCTGTGGCTTTTGTTCATTACATTTTGCCAAACACTGTTAAGTTATTCTCAGAGCAGACATAGACAAAGACACAAGCTGAGGTTAGGCAAGTGGTTTTAATGATGAGGAGCTAGGGATCAGGGAGACTGGCTGGCAGTGGCAGGGGGTTGGAGTGGCACAGAGGGAGCAGTAGAGACCAGAAGCTTGAAGCTGGTGGGTAGCATGGCAGGGTAATGGGTGAGGCAAGTGAGTACATCAGAGGCAAACAGCAGACCCAGGAGCAAAGTTAAGAGTGGCAGCGGTCAGCCAGGCATTGGTTCTTGGCAAATGTGTATAATCATGGAGTGTTGGTCGCAAAGCATGGCCATGAACAGGGACATACCTGTGTTCACCTGGTAAGGGAGTGCGCATATTCAGCCCCCAAGGAGGTGAGTGCTCCAAGCTCATGCTTGGCCCACTCTGTTTGCCCATTCGTCTAGGGGTGATAACTGCAGGAAAGGCTCGCTGGAATGGTCCACACCTGAGAGCTGAACTGGGGGCTCCAGTCCGGCACAAAATCCACTGGAATGTTGTGAAGGCGAAACACCTGTTGCACCAGGATATGAGCAGTTTCTTGAGTAGAGGGACAAAGTGTACCACTTTTAAAAACTGATCAAGTATGGTGAGGTGTAAGACCAGTGATGAAGTTCATGGCAATGTGGCACCAGGCAGCTCAGGATAGGCAAGGGAGAGAGGAACCCAGCCCGAAGCTGGTGAGAAGCCTTGCTGCGGGTGCACACAGAGCAGGGCCCAGCGAGCCTGACGGGAATTTAGCCTTTTACCTGCTTGGAGATATGAGAGGTTGATATGATCCAATCAGATTAGGAATGGGTGTTGGCCCCCTGCAGCCAATGTCTCCTCAAAGGCCAGCACCACTGCCAGGAACTGCCAGTTCCCAACATCATAATTTTGCTCTGTGGGAGACAAACAGCAGGGAAAAAAAGCACAGGGGTGCCTTTTTCGGCCTTGGTAGACTGCGGCGATAGCACTGCCCCCACACCACAGTCTAAAGTGTCTACCTCAACTACAAACTGCAGAGAGGGAAAGCAAGGAAAGAAACTAATTGTGCATGAAATTCACATTTTTAAGTTTGTACAATTAATATGTTCTTCAAGGCTCTTTGTAGCATTAATTTCACATATTGGTGAAGTTCTTGGAGATTCCTGGATGTATTTCTCCAGGGCCTTGTGTTTGGTCCAGGGAAGATTATAGAGGAGGATGGTTGACAGAGAGGTACCAGGGAGTAGGTCAATGGAGCAGTTGTGGGGTGGTGATGTGGCAAGTAGAGTGCTCACTGCTTTACTTCAGAGAGGTCATGGTAGGCAGCTGGAACAGCTGAGAGGGCTGGGGACAGCTGGAGACAGAGCTGTTGGTCCAGTCTACCTGGGGGATCAGCAGACATGGGCAGGAGAACTTATGGGGTGAATGTGGACTAGTGAAGGGATCTGGACCTGTTCTGATGCTGTGTTTGAGCTGGTATAAAGGGGCTTGGGCTTGTAGATGGTCTCTACATCTCTCCCTGATGCAGTTATCTAGTCTCATGGCTAGCAAAATTAACGCTTCAAGGGAAGGACTAGATCTCGATTTGCATGGCTAATTTAGCTTTTGTATTTTCTGCCATGGCATGAATAAAAACTCCTGAAGAGAGACACTGTCCCAGTCCATTCTCTGCAGCTAGTGTATGACAGTATACAGAACTCATACAGAAAAATCTGCCACAGACCTAGAGCCTGGCGGAGAGAAAGTAGTCAGCTGGCTGCTTCTCTGTCCCAAATGGGGTGATGAAAAATCTTCCTCATTCAGAGGTAAACTGATGGTAAGTAAAACTAAAATGTGAGTCATGCTCCAACCAGGCTGTGGCCCACTTGTGGCCCAACCAGAGAGCAGACTCACCACAAAAACTATTTTAGATTTATCGGAGTGGTATGTGGCTGGCTGCTGTTCAAACATTAAGTAACACTGAAGAAGAAACAGCCTGCAAGACCCCAACTCACCAGAATAACACTCTGGTATAGGCATGTGAGGCTCCTGGGGAAGGGGAGCTGGAGTGGCCTGGGAAGCTGGAGAGGCAGGGGGAGCCGCTGAAGGTTGCATTGTGACAGTGGCCATGGAAGCAGAAGACAGGTGTGTGGATACTTGGTCCAGAGCGGTTACTGTGGAGCTGAGTGAGCTGAGGGTCTCAATAATGTCATGAAGAGCCTTCTCATGTTTACCTACCAGCGTGCCTTGGGCAGCTAGAACATGGTGGAACCAGTCTGGGTCCGTGGGAGCCATGTGGCAGGACTGTTCTGTTAGGCAAGTGGCTTTAAGGATAAATAAAACTAAGTCTGTGGTGGGGAATGGATGAGGGGTGAATGACGAGGAGCTGGTGAGTAGCAGGTGAGGGGTATGGAGACTGAGGACTGTCTGTGGTTATGTTAGGTAATAAAAGCACTGGTTATAGTTAGGAAAAGATCATGGTTTGGCTAAATGTAAATAAGTACCTTGAGTCACTTTTTTCACAGTCTTTCCTTAACCTTGACCAAATTCAGCGAGTGCCTAAACACTACAGTGAAGAATTTTTTAGATTAATAATGCTGTAGTCAAATCAGATATTTTTAAGGGAAAAAAACAACTAAAACAAGTTGCCTGTTAACATTTTACTGATTTGTTTGGTATTTGTGACTTGCCATATATTTATTTAATATTATGCTAATAGAAAGAAATAGAAATTATTTTTCCTGTTAAAAGTATTTGCTGTTGCAGTTTCACTGTATTAACATAATTTTTAGGACACAGGATTGGACATGTCAAAGCAGTGTCTTCAAATCACTACCTTGGAATGTTCCTTTAGCACACGTAGTGTTCTGATTCATGAAGTTTAACAAAGTTTAACAAAATATTCTCAAGACTGCCACCATTTGAAATTTCCTCATGCATTACATGATGTCTCTGTGCCATATTTTTTATCTTTACTGTTTCCTTTTACCCACCATGTGCATACAAATGTATGTCAACTAAAAAATATAGACATATCCACCTGTTCGATAACTTCAACCAATATTTTCTTAATGTGACCAAGATCTACAGAAAAGTGAAACAAAAAAACATAGTCTAGATGCAGGCTGGAAGAAGACATACCCTAGCATGAGGAAGAAATGGTAAGGTAACCAGGCAGGCAGGCAGGCAGCCAGCCTGAACTGTAATTAATGAACAAGTTTCTCATGATTAACTTTTATTAAGCGATACTCCTGAGTCCTCTAGCCGGCAGGTAATAGGAGAGGCCTGGGGAGAGGGAGAGAGGGATGGAGTGAGGGAAGGACGAAGGAGGGAGACACTCGACCCCATTATTTCTCCTCAGTCGCTCGTAAAAACAGCATCCCGTAAACTCATAAAATCCTTTCCCACTGTAACTGGGCCCATACGCTGTGGCCTGGTGAATTAGAAGGGCATGCAACGCACAGCCAAGGAAGCCTGCTATAGAAGGAATGTTACATGTCTGCATTTAGAGATGTTCATTTCTCGTGTAAAACAATTTACTCAATTCAAGAAAAATGATGATGATAATGATTATTATTAAGTGGATACTGCAAAGAACTAGTACTGTACCTGACTGATTAATTGATCACAGGGATGCTTTATGTCCATGCTAACATTACTGGCACTGGCTTTGCTAATTTTTTGTTGATTCCTCCTACACATTTGGTTATCCAGTCAAAGATTAAGAATGACATATAGAAAATAGAAAACAAACTGCTGTACATCCAAGATGTAGCATTACACACAAACACCTTTGCAGGTGCACAAACAAACAAGTAGGCACAAACAATCTCCAGTTTCCAGTAAGATGCAATTCTAGCACAGCACTCAGTGGGACTTCTGGCATTCCTTGTTTTCCACAATCCTTTAGAAATCTGGCTTGTATTCTGCAGTGGCCACTCGAGACAACTCCTTCACACGTGAGTCAGGAAGAATAGATCAATGCCTGGTTTTCATGTGTTTCAGAGTACAAACAAGGAGATTCACAAGAGTCATCTAGCACAATGCTCAAATTGTGGAAATTTGTCTGAATCAATATCAGTATTACTATTAATCTTTAATATTCTCTGTTCAAAAGCTTATACCATTCTTGAAGCTAAGAAAATTGTCACTGAGATATTTTGTTGATTTTTACAAATTTGCCTTTATTGTACTGCTTAGCAACACATGCAGCATTCAGTTCTACCTGATTTAATAAAAATGTTAGGGTTAGTACATCTTCTGAACTTTAACTCTGAACAATAGCTAATTCTGTATGTAGAATTTCAGAGATAAGAAGCCTTTAAAGACAACCAAGAAGTCTGCAATGTTTTCCAGATGTGATCAGAAAGTTGTTGAGTTGTTTGCACTTGTGTCTGTATGGATCTAGAATCAAGAGTTGATTAGCCTAGTTTGGCATAAATAGTGGGTGAAGGGAGAAAAAGCTAGCCTGTCTTTATCCAAAATCCAACATTTAAACCTACAAACACCTCTAAAACTGACTAACATTTTCAACTCAGACATGGAAAGAAAAGTTAAAATGACAAATTGTGGTTAGTAGGAGTTAAATGCTAAGTATTTGTTAGGGGCAAGCAGCAGGATGAAGTGACTTTGGTGTATTTTTTTAACATCTAGAGAGAATCAGGCTAGCTCCAAGCCTTGTGCTAGGCCAATTTTCCCAGAACCATACTTAACATATAGACACAGTGTTATCAGTCTTCTTATCCAACACTTGGAAAAATAGGAAACATTTTCCAAAATACTGAATTAGTTCTGTACTCTGTTCCCATACTTTTGCTTAGCTTTCCACTTGCTCGTGATGATGTTGCAAAATACAACATCAACAAGTTTAGTTGAAGGCATTGATATGTGGACAAATCAGAGTGGCTCTCACATTAGGGCAATAGTTAACATTTAAGATGGAAATATATTTTTGATTAAAATACAAATATGATTAAAAAAGACAGCAGGATATGAATGAAAGAACCATATACGTATATGCAGACAAAGAGTAAGATGTATGATTGCTTAAGGCCAATAAGATCTTTGTAATTTGCCATATCTCTTTGAACAAAAACGTTCTCTAGAACTATTTAAGACAACATGAAATATTGGGGAAAATAGAAACTATACTGGCCTGACAGTATATACAATAATTGTAACTAAAGATGATTTGTCACTGAATAACACCCCTGCTGAGTACAATTCCCCATGCCCAACAAAACTCAAAAGAGCATCAAGCTTTGTGGAATATATGGGGAATCACATCAAATCAAAATTTGAGCTCATATTTCCAAATATAATAAACAGAGATCCAGGCTGCTAACACCTAGTGAAAATCTATGGCTTAGTCCTCGGAATCACACAAGCATAAAGCCAGCGTGGTCCTCATGTAAGAGCGTTTCATAAGGCGAGCATCCTCCTAAGATGTCAGCACTTCATAAAGGAGCATTAGCCATTAGCCACAAGGGCTCACATCTCATCCCAGCCGCTTTAGGACTGCCGTGTCTCTTAGTATGCCTACTAACATATGTTATTAAAATGACACCTGCTTTACGACAGCTCCAGATAGGGTCAAAATGACAGTCATAATCTATTATCTGCTTGATGTTTTTGAAAAGTAAGAAGTGCTGTATGTAAGGTCAGGAAAACAGAAGAAGTAATAAAAAATGTGAAGACCAGAAAGTCAGTGAAACAACTGAGAATCCTGAGAATCATCAAAGTCATTCTACAGTATCTTCCTGATAATCTTTTCTCAGTCACATTGTTACAACCCTATCATCCATTTGTTTTATGTTCTCTTTTTTTCTCTACCTTTGCCTTTGAGCTGCTCTCTAACACTGCATATACACTTTGAAAACAAGAAATTCCATTGTGTGTAATAGCATGACTACAAGATGGGGGACATTGGTTATCTCGTGTGTGCATGTGGACATTTTTGCGTATGACTGTACAAGAGGAAAAAAGTGCATAAAAACATGCACACAAAGAGAATGAGTAAAGAATTCAAGTGTATGGGTCTGCGTTACATGCATGACTATGTGTACATTTGTGTATGTATGTTTCTGTGCAGGAAAGGATAGGACAAGAGCCTGTATACTTGTATATGAATATACAGTAGTCTACATTTGTGCATGTTTTGCATGTTCACTTGCATTTCTCTCTGACAGTGAGCTCTGTGTGTTTATAGGCATGCCTGTGCAATGAGTTAGTGTGCCATGCAGATGTTGTTATATCAGGACAAAGGAGCACATGGGAGCAAGGGGAGCAGCTATAGCTAGAACAGACAGACACAATGCATTGTGCCTGCCAAATATGGCACCTATTCAATTGCAATCCTACTTATCTATGTGAGAATCAATGAAAAGTGCTTAGAATACCATCCTGACTGTATCTATGTCCACCACGCTGAGCATAATAAGTTAACCTGTTGTTTATGAATATAATCAAGGAATCGGTCATTGCTACCTGGTAGTGTTAGACTTTGACAATAGCTCTGAATGTACCCCCATATATTTCAGGATATCTGTGTATGAAGTGAAGACACACAATAGGGCTGACAGCTTGGCTGATGTATCAGCTTCCAGCCTTCCTCAGGTCCAGCTGACACCTCTGGAAATTGAAAACGGCGAGGGCCTTGTTCGCCGACGAATGGCCGCGCAGTGCGGGATGCACACAAACACACATACACGTCCAAGCATTTCCCATTCATGGAATATATATTCTCATGCACCCCTTGTGCAAGATATTTTAAAACATGAATAAAATCTAAATGAAATCTTAACATACTAGCGTGGCACTACACATCCCTCATGCCTTGTGTGGATTGAACATGCTCAGTGGAGGGTTCAAAGTGGGGCAACCTTGGAAATGTGAGCAACTGCAAATTCTTGATATGTAGACTCCTTCTCTTTTGTTGCTTGCTGTGATACAAGTACACATAAACTGCTTGGGGAGGCCATCACCATCAGTTACTAAGCTGCATTAACTGTGAACAAGTAAAAAGGTTTGAAATGTAAATTTTTATTTTCTTTTTCATCTGTATTGGGGAGGTTTGCTTGGCTTTAATTATAACGTTGTGGTAGTCATGAAAGTGCATCGTTACTTTAAACCTTTATGGACGAAACCCTGCAGTGCTTCCACTGAGCATCCTGTACATCACGCAACCTTCCACTCTCCCATTAGCAGTGTTATTTAAATCAATTTGCCATTTCTGTGATAAAATCAATGGAGTAAGCCTTCAGCCCTTATTCAAATAACATAGCATGTATTAGTGTCACAAGACTTCCATCCTGACATGTCAGAACAGCTACAGCTTATTGCTTATTGCCTAAGCCATTAATTGATTTTTCTTCCAGATCCTATAATTTAATATGTCCAGTATATGTCAGGGTCCTCACTGAGCAAACTCCTTTACTATGGAAAATTAAGAAAAAGAAGTCAGTACAACACATTAAGTCAGACAACTTAATTCCAACAACGCAAATTGCATTCTTTTACTATTGTTTCAACTAAGTGGTTTCAAATGTGGCTGTGACTGTTTCCACTTATGTGCTCTTAAAAGGGATGACTCATCTTAAATACCTCCATGAGTGCACTTAGGGACAAAACCACTCGATTTGCTTTTAAAAGCATTAATATGTGTGATTCAGGGCATAATATGACATGTCTGACTTTATGTCATGTTTACATTGTATATCTCTAGCAACGAGGATGTAGCAGAGAGTACTCTTACTCAACATTTTGTATGGATGTTCAATCTTTGTGAGGTAATGTTATCTCAGTACCCTGCTGCTGAGCAGTGTCAAACTGAAGAACAGGTCCCATAGCTACTGTAGAGGACCACTGAGATCACATTCTCTCTATATTTTGTGTGAAAGTTTTTGATTTAAATAAGAAATTATCCGACCAAAGAATCAGTAAACACTGTAGCATCTGGATACTAACTCTCAGTACTACTACTTAACAGTTAAAAAAAATCAATGCTACATACATATTTAGGTTGATAGTCAGAACATATTAAGGTTTAATATGGTTAAAGTATGGAAGACACAAATGTGTGGTACAACTTAGACAGTGGAAAACACAGACTTAATGCCTTTAGCAATAAGAGTACAAACAAAGATGATGGGTTTCCCACATGCTACCATATTGGAAAAGGAATGCTGGAAGTTTGATAACTTTGAAACAGTATTTAGAGTCATTTTGGAAAATGTGATTTAAAGAAAGGATAAGGGGTTGAGGTTGTTTTCAGGGGAACTTGGAACCATGAACTTAGTATTTCTAAAAAAATTGGCAACAGGCCTTCTATCAAAAGCTATTTTTTCAACAAAAAAAACAAGAAAACATTCTTATTGATTTAGTTGACATTGTATATTCTTTTGGAATAAAATTTCAAGGTCCACTTGTGCTTTTTGCAGAGCTTTTAACCACATTTTATGGTTTTGTTCAGTGGCAGCAATATTTTTTTTGTGCTTACTGTGATCCTGTATTTACTTATTTACTTGTTATACTTTTATTCACAATTAAAAAACATTATTTTCTGTTTTATAAGGCATTTGCTGAAATTTACACATCTGTCCAGTAATGTGGTGAAAAGTGATTTTTCATCTATACAAACATTAAAACTGGCAATAAAAACACAAACCTGAGTTCATAATCATCCCACCACATTTCAACTCAAACTGTATACAGTCACCATCTGAGCCAAAAGATTGCGTTTCTCCCTCTCTACCTCTTCTCCCCCTCCTTTTTTTTTTCTCTTTTCTTCTCCTAGCTATTTCTCATCACTCCGAGTGACGAGCCTCAGTTGATGAACCGGAGTCGGGGAGTCAGGCGGCGACACTGGCCCACCAGATCTTGCTCGGCGGTGTCGCCCGCCATCCGCAGTGTTGACGAAAACAAGGATTTACACATATTAATGAATAAGACACTGTGACACCTTGGGAGAGGTCTGGGAGAAAGAAAAGAGGGGAGGAGTGAAAATACAGAGAGGGAGGGGTTGGATTCATTCGGTATCAATTTAGTTGGTATTCCTTTGGGGATATGCTAATATTTTCTGAGTGGCTGTGTTCTCTCTCTGTCTCTTTATTTCTGTCGCTCTCTCTTTGTGACCGCTGTACCTTGTTAGGGCTGTGGCCTCCTCCACGGCACCGAATAGGAAGCAGCAGCAGAGAGTTACAGATGAAGAAAAACAGGCAAATAAATAAATAAGTGGAATACAACAAAAAAAGACAAGAAAAGAAGAGTGATAGAGGAAGGGAGGGTGGGATGGTAGCACCTTGACGCCGATGTACAGCTGCTCTCTCTCTCGGCGTGCTGGTTTCACCTTTCCAACCCCCTCCTGTCTGTCGAGTGACGCGTTTGATTTCGCCGCATTCATACATCAGTGCACCCGTGCAATGCTGACACCTCATCTCAGCCTGCCGACTTTGGCTACCGAGGCCCTGCTTTGCATAGTGCATACCCCCACCTCCTCCTTCCTTGCTTCCTCTCCTCCTCTCTTCTGTGTGACACTCTGCCCATCTTTAAAGAGAGAAAGATAGATCAGGAGTGGAAGCTGGGTTTGGAGGGGGAGGGAGAGCGAGATTGCAAGTGACAGAGAGGAGAAGAGAGGAAGAGGGCATCTGGAAGAAGAAATCAGGAGAGAAAAGAAACGCTTTTCGCTAATTTATGCTATCACTGTCCCTCATCTTTTCATTGTTGCTCCCTGTCAGTTAAAAAAAGACATTCGCACAGCTTTCTGGCTAATATCTTTTTTCATCCTCATTTTTTTTCTGTGCCAATCATTTGCTACAACCTTTACCTTTGACTGACTGCACACAAACACATCATTTCAAAAAATGGGACATAGCTGTAATGACGAATGAAGACAATGCCCATTACCTCAGAATGCAATAATTATGTTTGTCCAATTAGTAAGCAGCTCTAACTGTAGAAGTACTTGGAGCTGCTTTCTTCAGAGAACAGTTCTTATTATAATCCTGGACCACATGGTCAGGATGGAGAGCTTGGCACACGCTCAGGACAATATGACAGCTCTGGCTTTTTTGATATGCATATTTTCTCTGCTACGTGCTTGGTAATTGTGTGCTTATTAGTTTTAATGGGTTTAGTGAAATAAATCTTGTATGCTAATGTGCAGAAATACTTGCAAGGCCCAAACTGGAGGTGTTGGATTAATAACAGTTCTGCTTACAATAAAGCAGCACAAGCACTGCTGCACAATGCAAATCTTAAAAAGATTACATTGATTGATTTCTGATACTCACATGCAATAGTACACCTTTGTTTTTTACACTATCCTCAGCTATTATAATTGTATGTTAAACTTTGCTGTTGTGGAACTTTTGATTATATCACAGGATCTTCTTTCTTAAATGTTCCAACATCAAGAACCACAATTTTTAGCCAATGTATTTAAGCCAAACTTGAACAATTTCCTTGTTCAGATTTCTTCCTACAATTCAAGGACAACTAAGCAAACTCCATCAGGGGGAGGTCATATGATATGACTGAGAGCTCCAGAGCAAACACTAACACCTCGTTGTGAGATTGCTTTCTCAATTCATATTCTATTCACAAGTCTAATTTAAGTGAAGTGGAATCTAGTTGAAATTGCCATTCTCAGTTTTCAGAGGTGTTAGGAAACTTAGAAGCAGGTACATCAGTTAACATGTTGCCCTATCATGTGACTTCACCTTATTTAACTTGTTTTAGAGCAATAAAAACATAAAACAAATAAAAAGAAAACTGCTGTCTAGTTGTGATATAGATTCAAAGATTTTCTGGAATTATGTGTGTGTATGGATGTGTGTGTATGTGCTAGGAAGAGGTTCTGGTGGGTTACTGACCCTGAACTGCTATACCGAAGTATTATATAGGCATCAAGACTAATGTCACATATTGACACCTTTTTCTCTCTTTTGTGTGTGTGTGTGTGTGTGTGTGTGTGTGTGAGTGAGAAGGAGGACAGGAGAAAAAGAACGGAGTGTGAATGTCACTTTGAACTGTCACACCGTTACCCCCCCCCCCCGACACACATACACATACACACACGTCCTAATGAGACAGAGAGGGGCTTCCGCTGTGCCAACCCAGGGGCCAAGGTGGGAGAAACACTTCTTTCCCAGCACCCATTGTAAACACATGGAACCCCCCCCACCCCCAGCCGGCCCCCAAACACACACACACACACACACACACACTCAAAAACAGACACACATGCACATAAACACCCAGTGAAGCCTCCCAGGGCCTGACAGGCTCAGATAAATCAGGCTCTCGACACTCCTCCGCCCTCCCCGCCTCTCCATCCCTGCTGCCCCTCCCCTCGCCACCTGGGGTGGGAGGAGAGTGTTAATTTTCTTCGGGGAGAAATGTTTGGGTGGGTGGGTGGTGGGCCACGGGGAAAGGATGAGTGTGTGCGTGTGGTGATGGTGGGGGGGTTAACCCAGACTTCTAAACACCTGCTTGGAGAAGTGGGAAGTCCTTGGGATTGAAAGCAAGAAGATCTACTACTGTGACAGTAAGGTTTCTCTATAATGATTACTCTGACTTCTGAGATAAGATGAACTGTATTATCCTTGCAAGGAAGGATGGACTTGGACTTGAAGCCACAAAATCAGCAAATTCTAACTGTAATACATCACTGGATTAAAAACAAAATATAAAACAATATAAAACTCCAACTTTGCATTATAAGGCAAATATAATTTTGTCACACAGTGTAAAGTTCAGCTTATGTTTATGGCATAAGCATGTT
This sequence comes from Lates calcarifer, assembly GCF_001640805.2. NCBI lineage: Eukaryota > Metazoa > Chordata > Actinopteri > Centropomidae > Lates > Lates calcarifer. The sequence goes on along the minus strand of NC_066848.1, from coordinate 24,226,636 downwards.
GCTGTCTACTGCATCATGTCATGACGTTCATCAGCAGATGTGGTTGAAAGCGCTGCATGACTCCTTATGCACTCTTTGTGGTTACCTGCCTGACACAGAACCAGACACAAACCTGTTCAGAAAATCTGAATATCTAGTTTTGGTCATCAGTCCTGTATAACAACTCAAATAAATCAATAACTGCGGTGTTATGATTATCATTATTTTGAATACTGCACACAAAAAAACATGAAATGCTTACCATGAAACCACTCCCTTAGTCCCTAAACTGTCTCTGAATCCTCCAGTGTTGCTTCTGTCTACTCTTCTTCTGGGATCTGATGAGTGTGAGTATTGAGTAGTGAGTATTCTTTTCATTAGAGTTAATGGTTCTGAAGGGTGTTCTGGTGTGTTTTGTGAATGAGAATTTCAAATGAGTCGGGTTATTTTTGGTCTTGATCTTTGGTCTCTATTAAAATGACAACAACTGCAGGATCATGTTTGGACTCTAACTGACAAACAGTGGGGGAAGTAAGTAAAGGGTCAACAAGCAATATTGATGCCAGCACAGTTCCACTGCTATTTGGTGCAGAAGACTCACTGAAATGCTGTTTTCCATTCTGCTAAACTGGCCTCTGGGGCTAATTATTCTGTTGGCTGGGTTCAGATGCCACACAATGTGAGATTTGGGGGGTGGAGGGGTGGGCAAGGGCAAAGACTGAGGGGGGTCGAGAGAACTTGCACACCCAGGTGTGCAATCTCAGTGCTTGTTTCGTTTTGACCTCAGGGTCAAAGCCACTGCAGGCCTGAGACTTTCCCTCACCTGGATTTACCCAGCTTGTTTTATTTATTTATTTATTTATTTATTTGTGCAAGAAGCTCTTTTGCAGCCTGCTTCAAACTGGGAGGCGCCCACTACAACCGCAGACATCCACTGGTGGCCAATGAGCAACTTGACTGGAAAAACAAAAGGCTCAGTCTGACATGGACGCAAACAAAACCCATCTGTGTGTTTTTGCATGACGGTTAAGATAATGACTGTTTCAGATTTTTTAATTGAAAGGGAGATATGGCCCCTCATGGCAACCCATCTGTTCAAAATTGATATCTGAGCGACAGTTGCCCTCTCATCTCCATCGACGAACAAGCGTGAGATTTTCAAGCCCTATTTCATTTATTTCAGGTAATTGAAATGTGAGGCACGCTTGCAGGTCGATAACGACAGAGTGAACTAATAAACAACACACTGTGTTTATTGTTTTAATCACACAGGATGATTTGTTATTTTCTTCTTTTTTTTATCACTTTAAAACTTCACACTCACGCCATCAGAATGCTGGAAACAGGTTTTAAATTTGAAGAACAAATGTAAAAGAGGGGAAGAAAAGAAGCATCTTGTGTTGGACAGGTGGAGGAGAGCAGGATGAGGACTGACAGGGAATCTGTTCCTGGTCGGCCCAAGTGCGGTATGGAGGGATGATGAAGATGAAAGAAAAAAAGAACGAACTGCAAACAGATGGTGGAGGTGCAGATGACGAAGAGGATGAAAAGATAGACAGTGGGAGGGGGTAAGGGAGAAAGAGAGGAGTAATACACTGTCGGGAGAATCTAGGAATACAACCTGCCAGAGTTGAAGGAGAAAAAAAAAAATGTTTGCATTGTTGTTTTCATTATCTCTCTGCTGTCAGTCTGCAAGGTTTCTATCTATGAAATGAAAGAGAGGGATGAACAAGAAAGGAAGAGGAGAACAAGGACTGTGCGGGGAGGAAAGAAAAGGAGGAAGAGGGACAGAGGAGGAGGGAGGAGAAAGAAGAAGAAGAAGAGGGAAAAAAAAGCTGTGAAATTAATCTTTTGTACCTAGACTTACACAGCCACAGACATGCTCAGACAAAAGCCCGGACCTGGAGAAGCTGCCTGGGTGTGATTGATGAATAAAGTAAAGGTGTCAGAAGTGTATTATGTAAATTAGCCCAGACAGGGACCATTTCGGTAGCGAATGAAAGAGCGGGACATACGTGGGTGTGAGGGAGAGAGAGAGAGTGTGTGTGTGTGTGTGTGTGTGTGTGTCACGGAGGGTGAGATCGTCACCGAGCGCCACAGTCATGCCATCTTTCATCTTGCAAGACAACCTCGGACGGCAATCTCTGCTATGGTTGCGCGTTCAAACCTGAGAGAGAGGATGGGCAGAGACGTGGAGGAGAAGGAGACGGACAGATGAAATGTGCTTGAATGAGAAAGCTTTATGAGACAGAGGACAAGAAAGATGGGAGTGTGGTTTGAATGAATACAGCCCTTCTGATTGACCAGTGTGGGACATCTCTCATCTTACGTATGCTTTCCCTCCTTCTCTCACTGTAGTAAATGTATACAGTTACATTTCCCACCACCACTTTATCTCCCACCGGGGAATACAGTTATTTCAGTTGGAGTCGTAAAGACCGCTATAAAGAGCCTGTCTGTCTGATTTCCAATGACAGTGTACAGGCTCTGGGAGGGCAGATTGAGCTGTTGTGTGGAGAGGCGGGGTGTGTATCCACCAATGATGTTATGGACAGAAGCAAGCTGAAAGTCTTTTGTGGTATATAGTGTGATTTGCATTAGATATCAAGGTCTGTCATGGGAGAGGAAGTGAGTGAGAGGGACATAAATTGTGAGAGTGGGCATTTTCTCTACGCTATCCATAACACACAGATGCAAACACAAACACATCGCCACTACCTCTGGATCCAACAAGTATGTTCCAACCTTTGCCATCAACGGATTCAACATCACTTTTAATAAGCTGACAAAAACAATCTATCATGCATTCACCTACATAGAGTACTATAAAACAGGTTAAGGGAAAATGACGGCATCCTTGGCCCTAATTCTTACCTTGAGTGGCGTCTCCCCATGATTGAAACAGACAAAGACGTATAGGGTTATCCCTGCGCCGTGGATGTGCTAATTGCTGGCGCTTGTCGTTCGCTGAAGCATTGTCTCAGAGGCTAACTAGAGCTCTAGCCCCCTCTTTTTTCCCCTATTCATGCGTGTTTGTGTTTGCGTGGCGACCAGACAGGCTGCTGAGAAAGCTGTTTTCATCACGGCAGCGGCACCCGGTTATTAACGGGTTCATAAGTAAGCCCGGGCCCTGGCTATTTCTCTGCGTTAGTATTTATTAGGAGTCCACAAAGAGAAGCCAGGCCCCATGCCTATAATGAATGAAAGAACCTCCGTGTAATTGAGCCTTATTAGGACACAGTCGAGAGAGAGGGAAAGGAAAATAGGACAGCAGGGCTGAGAAGAAAGGGATGTGACGAGAGCGAGAAGGAGAGAGAGACTTGCATTGTCAAAACCCGTTCCGCTCCCATGCCTCTGTTTATTAATTTCGTCACTGAGGCACGAGGCGAAGTAATTTTCAGATCCCTTCCACTACACTGCTTCCCATATTTACAGTGTAAGTATGAATGACAGTCCAAACTGCACGCTGTGCCATACACAGTGGTAAACACTGGCAAACATGTCAGGCTGGCATGCTCTTTCAAGGCACTCTGTTGAGGGACTGACTACCTGCCACTGCACACTTACAGAGCATGCAAATGAATGGCACCTTAAAGTAAAGAAGTCAAAGTCAGGTTTTAGTCAAGGCTGGTCAAACAAACCTATCCAGAAAGCTCTTAAACCCAAGGCAGAATCTCCTCCTAAGTATGTATCCTCACAAAATGGTGCTGGACATTTGCTGACAGTTGATAACACTACTTGCACTTTCATATTTAATGCAGCACCTATTACGATAACATCCACCGTTTTGGATTTCAGTCCCTTGAAGATCAGCACTGTCAAGACTGTAATTGGTACAGCGGTGCAATAGTGAAATGGGGCAAGAGTTCAAAAAGTTGAACTCTACTGAACTCTGCTCTGCACAGATTTAGCACAGCTTTTATTTTGTCAGTTTCATCGTGTTAACCATATCTACATCTATCATATTTAAGCTACCCTGGAAACAATCATTTCCTTCCTCCCTCTTTAGGACAACATCTGCACCTTCCAAAACCATTAAAAAACACTCTTAGTCTAAAGTCTAAAATTTGTTTTATGATGTGACAAAACAATGATTAAGGTTTGGATAGGTTTAGGCGCAAAACGACTTGGCTAGGTTTAGGGAAACATCATTGTTTGGATGGTCTACCGTGTTCACGTCTGATGCTGTTGACCTATTCATCCACCCCAACCTCCTCCCTACATAGACATTGTTGCTCTACAACAGTGTCATCTCAATTCCTCTGTCAAGAATTCAGATGATGTGATTCATAATTCCTACAACTGCCAGAGGGCTTTGTGACTTGAATGTCAACTTATGTTGTGGTATGGCACTTTAATCAGGAGATGCTAACATAGAGAGACACATGAAGAGTAATTAAAAATAAATTAATTTATTTGCTTTTAGTGTGCAGGGTAGAAAATATTAACAAATGTGTGAGGAATTTGACAATTACACCCCATCATGACATTCCATTTCATGTATTCCATGAGCTGTACAGAAAATACCCTGATGGCATCCAGACATCTCGTAATGGTAGTACTGGTGAAGGGGTGAAGAGCAATGGCTGAAGATCTGAAAGGGCTTGATGTGCAGTGGAACTCTGATGAGGTCAGCTGAGGTGCCCATGGACGCTGATTCTGATGAAAACTGGAGGTGAATGGGGCGGAGAAGGGTTGCATCGATCTCTCACTGAAATGACAGCTGACAGCAACAGAGAGGGTTTAACATTTTTGACAGGAACAAGATGATTGGCTCATAGTGGCCAAGATAAAATCAGATTTTTAGGAGTAGGTAAGAAGTAAGAGTAAATGAATTTATTTGATGTAATATGCACATTAAGAGAGATGGCATGGCTTAGTCATCATTACTTATATCAATTACAATTTTATGCTACGACAACAAAATGACAATAAACCTTTTGTGTGCCATGACAAAATTTCCAGATTTCAAAGCAAGAGCATGTAGGTAACTAACATTCAAATCCTCTTTGCATTAGTTTTCTGTGTTCAAACCCAAACATAAAATGGATCTGATAAAATTCAGATTAATAGAAAGTGTTGCTGGAAGAGTATAGTGAAAAGGGATGAATACTTTTGCAAACAACATATTCTGTTTTTTTTTTTTTTTTAATTTTCTTAAAAAATACTTTGTGACATAAAACTTATGCTACTTACTAGTAATTCATTATACAGATTTTACTTCTCACAAGCATTTTCAGTGGGATTGAGTCGATGCTTAAAATGGCAATGTTCAATGTTCTTACAGTCCTCACTGCTTTAATCTGAGCAAAACTTGCAGACATCATGGCAGACAAATACATCGAGTCTTTGCTATGCTAAACTAGACTAATTGTGTTCTGGTGCTGTACGTTCTGCTTGGATCTGAGTCTGAGTGTACAAGACAAAGCCTACCCCTGTAATCACTCAAGCGACAAATAAAAAAAATAATAGAAAGGGTTGATAAATGAAAGAAAGAATCATAGAACTAGTGTCTTAGGTGTGTAACATTGTACTGTAAAGCGTTACACACTTAATGCCAGCGTTTGGTACGTTAAGGTGGAGATCATACCTGCTCAACCAAAGTAACATGGTGTAAGAACAGACCTGTGAGGCACAGAGTGGGAATGAAAGAGACATCAGTGTTCCTATTACAAATCAGTGTACCATCAAAATGACTCTGAAGCTGTTACTTTAAGATAAAATAGTTGCATCATGTTGCTTTACCGGTCAATAGCATAATGTATAATTACATAAATCATTCGATTTCCAATTGGGGCCAAACTGGACATCACAATGACTTTTGCCTTTGAGTGTGTGTCTTTTTATATCCGACTGAACCTGAAATACACAACAGCGAATTGTAGCCTCTCTCTCTCTCTCCCTCTTTCTCTCTCTCTACTCAGGATCTTCTAAAAGGCTGAGCTAGTCATATTCCCTGACCTGGCTATTTTTCAAAGCTAGGTGATGTCTTTCTCTTTATCCAGGCCTAGAATATACACACACAACACTTTCAGTATGGTCCTATATACGTGTCTGTGCTCACATATACTGTGCATACACATTTTACCTTTTTTTCTCTGTGCTTTTTTAACACCATCCCGTTTTCTACATCCAGTCACCTCTTTCTCTTACACCCCTGTAATACAGTACAGGCTTTAAACCTTTACAAGCCTGAAACTGGTCACACTGGTATAAAATATGAGCAATCTTTAATCCAAAAAATTTGTGTTCAGATTGAGTCCTATATCAGTTGAGCCCTATTTCGCTCTTTTTCCACTCTTCCTCATTTCCTCTCCTGCTCTCTCCATGCCTCTTCAATTTCCCCATCTCTTTCTCTCATCTCTCTCTTTCTCTGTCTCACTATTTTTCACTCACCTTCTCTCTAATTCTCTTTCTCATTTGCCTCCCTGTTTCTTCTTCCACATGCGGGAACTGTCATTATATGTTATGGCGTATCGGTTCTCTGCATGCATATGAGCCCCTCTCTTTCTCTCTGTCTCTTTCATGTTTCCCTGGCAGTCATACATTACGTTGGAGAGACAATACCTCCTCCAGATAATGCCATAAATGAGGGAATTTACATACATATGCTCGCATATGCAACCACAGCCTCTCATATCTGCCGCACTCAACGCAGACTGAATTTCAGCATGTGTGCGTATGTGTGTGTGTGTGTGTGTGTGTGTGGTGTGTGTGTGTGAAGTGGCGGCTCCAGTGGGACCATCATTAGAGTGGATCTAGACTAATGACACGGGAAACTGATTCACACTGAGAGAACTTCTGTAAAGCCCCCCCCACACACACACACCCCACCACACACACACACACACACACACACACACACACTGGCACACAGCCTACTACTGTATAGTCTTGCTTTTAGATCTTTACACTTGCTTCCTGTTTGTCAGAGAATTGATTTCAAAATATGACTGTTGCTTTATAAAGCACTGAATGGTTAAGTTATGGCGGTTATGGTAGAATGGTTATATATATTTCAGATCTACTAGTGCATCTACATGTACAGTAGGTGATACCCAATACAAACAATATATATTACTCACTATGTCTCAGAATGGACTGAAAACCATCACTTTATTTACACACATGCTGACCATTCCCCCTCAGTGCAACTTGATCGTGCTCTTCACTACAGGTGATAAATGTCATACTGACATACATAGGCTTACTCACTAACAACAAAAGGAGAACCTTAATCTATTGACATAATTTTAGGGCAAGGTCCATTTAGTAGCTGCTTTGTCTCCTTTGATCACGTCATGATCGTCATCAGTAGGTGGTTTTCTCAGGTGTTACAGAAACTTGATTTTCTCAATTTTCGGAACACTTTTAAAGTTTTTCTATTATCTTTGTTTATCAACCATTTCCTACTCTGCAAAAGTTGCCTCATCGTATCACATCTCTTCCCAGGTAAAACCATCCACCAGATCAAAGGACTTACTAATTCTTTATACCCCAGGAGTAAACACTGCCTAAACTTGGGATGACTGAGTTTTGCACCTCAATGCCTTTTCCCTCCTCTTTAAACTTTTAATTTCTGTCTTTTTAGATACGTCTGCTGTGTCTTGTAAGCTGTTTGTTTGTTGTGCATGCAGCTGTTTATATTCCTTGCATGTCTTCTGTGCTGTGTTCTCTCTTGCAAAAGAGATCTTGATCTTAATAACCTTACCTGATTAAACAGAGGTTATAAATGACAACAACAATAGGTAGAATAATAATAATGATGATGATGATAAGTAGGAAAAGAAACAACGACAAAGTTTTACTCAAAAATGAAAAAAGAAAAAGTGAAAAAGTTTCCAAATTAAAGACACTGGATTATCTGTTTGAATTTTCTGTTTTATTGTTTTGTTGTGACATTGTTGATGAAAATTTGAGCCAATATCTTGGCAACTTTTCCACTAGGTCTGGCAACTTTTAAGACCCCTTAGCAATTTGTGCACCTACAAGTGCCTGGCAACAATTCTAGTAACTTTTGGGCAAAACTCTGCTTCACTACCTTGAAGAGTGTCACCAGTCTTTCTCAGTAAATGTGCTCTCACGTGGCTGTGTGCTTGCAGTATTCAGTGAGTGGCAGAGAACAGCAGCAGATTCATTCGACCAATTATCAGCCAGGATTGTGAATACGCCATGAATGTGCAACAAATCATTGATCCCCATTGTTTGTCTGAGGAACTCCTCCGCTCTTGTTTTTCTTCTAATGCCATAAGAGTTTATTCCAGTGTTAAACTTCTTGTTATTCTTCTCCTTATTCAGTCTGCACAACAGCCTTCATGGAGAGAAATTAGAGGTATATTTAGGTGCATACTGATGACATCATAGGAGCTTGAAAAATAATATTGAATGATAAACCTACTCAGTAAACTTTAGTTTGACTTTATCTAATTGTTTTTTGTCTTTTTTAAATTTTCATTTTCTTAATTCTTGTTTATATGTAAATTGTTAAGTAATGACATCACAGATAGTAAATCACTGTGTGACATCATCTATCAACATCTAGACGCAGTTGTGTTTTTACATTTATGTAAAAGACTACAAACATGACTGCTGGTGTAGCAAGCAACAAACATAAGTAAGTGTTGGTCAGTGGATCCTTTTTGCCCAATACTGCCTTCAAAATGTTGATAGATGTTGCCTGATAATGTCACGTATTCATTTATGCCTTGACTGCTTTGGTGATGCTTTATTCTTTTTATTGTATCTGTATACCATATTGATGAATATTTCACTCATCATTCTGTGATTATAGCTTCACAAGTTTACTGTTTTCATAGCCCTCGTTTATTGTTTAATGTCTTTTGTGCTCTTTTCTGAATAAAGTCCACAGAGTCTGATGGTGAGTCTGTAGGTGACAGATGACAGGTATCCTGTTGCATGCAAAAATGCCAGGTTTAACATTTGAATTAAACAAAGGACCTGAACATTTGTCACCTTTACACATATGCGGCACTTTGTCATTACTACACACAGACACAAACTGTGACTTTAAAAAGCAGCAAGCCTTGTTTGATTGACTTGCTTTTTTTCTTATCTGTTGTTCAGAGGTTTTACTGCACTGTATTTCCCTGTATTTTCCAAACTGAGGGAGCTCACCATGAGAAAACACTGAACAGATGTTGTTTTAACACAAAACGCTCACTTGTGGAATTGCTTTAATCCCCATCTCCCTCAACCGCCACTGAACATGGAACTGGGCAGAACCTGTGAATTAGCTCAGAGACTAATTGTGCCGTGTGGTAAACTCCTCCCGTCACGGACTAGAGGAGGTTTGTTTAAAGAAATCTCTACCAGGATTTGACCACTGTGGGATTTTAAAGGCTGCTATTAATTATTTTTTGCAAAGTTTCAAAAGTTTGATGATTTTATATTTCAGAAAATGTACTGTGTCTCTGAAAATTACATCATTTTACCTACTTTTTTCTCTAACTGGTGAAATCACACCTTTGTCCATGTTCTCACCTTTATTTGAAAGATAAGAGGTGGGTGCAAAAGGGGTCTGCAAGTAACATTTTAGTGACAATACAGTAGGCATTACAATAATCCACCTTTTTTCCCCTTTTGTCCATAAGTCCACAAAAAACAACTTAGATAACAAAGTCATGTTTCACAGTCAAACAGCCTCCAAATGACTCAAACAAGCAAGAAGAAAACACAAATTTTCAATGAACCTCCTCAAAGAGTCTTTATTGTTTACTTTTTAATTAATCGCGTCGGTTCATTCTAAACATGTCAGAATAAATACATTTTTCATCCTGGTGATATCAGCTTGCCTCTCTGTTATTAATGCTGCAAAGAATTCAGCCACTGTTTGCAAATAATATCCTCAAATTGAATCATTGTTGCATGAATATATGCAAAATATTCATTTCAGGCGGCGTGAGGGTTGAGTGCTTTTAAATTGGAGAGATCATTCATGGCTTCACCTTTTCAGGCGAGATAAAGTCATGTGCAGTAACATTACAATGTCAGTGTAAGCGAGGAGGGTGGGAGGAGGGGATGAAAACGTGAGGGATGAGAGACGGAAATGGTAGAAATTAAGACGAGAGAAAAGCATTGGGATTCACTAAGAACAACAAGATCCAAAGCGAATGAGAACAGAGGAATTTAAGACAAAGGAATATGAACAAGACAGAGTAAAATAGAAGGCTACGCTCTTGTTTGCTGTCTTGTTCCATCATTTTATAAGCATCACACAGCAGGGATCAGTATTTGTGTGTGCTTACAGTTCTGTAATTACAGGTTGGTCGATTTGATAAGTCAGGTAAGTGACAAAATTTGATTTGAACTAGAAAGGACTTGAGGTCATACCTCCAGCAAGGCTGATGTTTTTTGTCATAAATTGCATCCAAAATAAACATACAGAAGTGATAGATAATTATGATAGATGTGTGGCAGGTAGGAAGTGCAATAGTTCATGATAGAGAAACCAAAATACCTCCAAAATTCCAGATTTTACATTGAGAAATCCTTTACACAATACAGCAACCAACAGCCAATCATTTGCTCTGTAGCATATGATCCAATTTTCCACCAGATCAAATGAAATAAGTACCAACACATGTATGAATGAAAACTGTGGCTCATGTATCTGCCACCCAATCCAGCCAAGTTTAATAAAGTGTATCCTGCTGAGATGATAATTCTAACCTTAGATAACCTGTAGTACCAGCAGGACAGGGTTATTTCTCCCACTTGTACTAATGTGACTTTAATAGCAACTACAACACTGTAGCTCTTATGTTCAAGACTGTATCAGAGAGCTGTTAGCATAGTTGTGAGTCGTGAGTCTGCTTGACAACCTATATGTCTTGGTCTGTGTTGTGTTGTTGTACAGGACTTTGCGATCTGTAAATAGGTGCTGTAGAACTGGTCAGCAGTGCACTGGACATCTCTGGGAAGAAGTTGGTGTAAATGTTTTCTAGTGAGAGATTTAAAATGAAATTCTAAGTAAAGCTATTTTACATTTAACTATGTTTCTTAGAACCGTTAAACTATTGGCATGAAAATATTCCAGATTACAAAATATTAAACCAGTAATGTCAGAAGTGTTTATCAGAGGGTTGCAACAAAGGTATTAGTTCCCACTGGGGTTGGTGTCACCTTCACTTTTGAAAATCCTGTTTTTTTTTTTTTTTTTAATCTATTGACTGTGTCAGTTTACAGTGAAGTAAAAATAAAACAACAAAAAACTAAATGAGAAAGATGGTGAGTTGATCAAAATGTTGAAACACTGCCTTCAATTTTGTCTGTGAGCTCACAGCTTTTATACTAATACTTTTATAATAAGCAGCAGTCCTTTTTTCCATTTTTTTTGGGGGGGGGCAACACACATCTGCCCCACCTTATGGATGGAGGTTGTTGGGACCATATTCAGTCTGAGAAGAAATCAGCAGGCACTGCTGCCTCTACTTAATCAGTATTTTCATTTACAGTTAATAGTCACAGAAAATTATGCCAGAATTGAACTTCAATGTCAAAGTTAGTTTGATGGAAAAACTAATATTTTAGTTATTTGTCGAAAAGGCTCACTGTCAAGAAGATTAAACATTTCTGTTAGTGCATCAATAGCACATTTTATTTTCTATATAAAAAGCGAATTAACCAGTATAGTCATAACATTTGTCATTTGCTAGACATATAGAAATGCATGAATGTATGGTAATGTATGAAAGCAGGATTTTTTCCTGGGGGTTGAGGAACCTGACTTCATTGTGCTTCCCTACCTCTGAAGCCAAGTGTACTTACTGTATACAGCCACAATAAAAGCCACATCTTAGGCCTCTTGTGCACCGTCTGTGTCTGTGTCATCCATGTGTCTGTTTAGGAAACACAGTATTCATTTTCAAAAACAGAATCCAAGAGAACACCTGTAAGGGCCTCATCAAGCCAAACAAACCAAAACAAGAGTTTTTAACCAGCGAACCATCAGATAACACTGTGTAGCATTTGCATGTTAAGATGATTTATCCCCCACACATGTTCTACCTTCCCACCCTGCTTGCTTAGACCATTAAAAGTTTCTATGTCCTGTATCTAATAGGGGGAAAAAACTAATATCCAAAAGCAAATATTATTCTCTCCCCCACCTCTGCCCCCACTTTCTTCTCTCTCATGCAGCTGCAGATTAACAAGTCTAAACACAGCATAATCACCAGCAGAATCAAATTCCTGAGATATGAACGCCGATGCTGTGCTCCCACCAATATTTTATGTTAATACAATAAAAATGTAAAGTTGAAAATAGCAGCTCCTCTTATTCTTCCTCTTTCTTTTTTTTTTCTTTTTAATGTAAAAGGTAAGCTGAAGAGTAGTAGAGGGAGGTGTGCTGGAGGGGGGGTTTCATCACATGGCCCAGGCTTCGCCGAGGGATAGGCTGTCGCTAGGAGACAGAGGCAGGGAACGGACCAGTGGCAATGATGTATTAACTGGCGAAGGTGGTTGACAGTAATCTTTGTCACTAGATGCAGTGGCTGTCTAAGTCCTGTCATTTTATGCATCTCATGCAAAACAGATGTACCAGGATACTACAGGCTCAGGGAGCGAGAGAGCGATCCAGCCAGGATGGAGGATGTAAGGGGAGGGGGGCGGTGGGTGGAGGGGAGGGGGACAAAAAAAATCATTATACAGCTAGAGGTTGGAAGGGCTGTCACAAAGAATTTCATTATTTTTCATCCGGTCTCGAGAAGGTGGATTCTGCATATTGTAATTTTTTCCCGCCACCATGAGCCTCTAAATAATTTGGGAAGTTTCCAGGGCAGAAGTTTTCCCTTTTCTCTTCGCTCATTACCCAGAGTTCAGGGCAGAGGTGCTCAATCACCCCAGCTGAAGGAAACGCTTACACATAGAAACACGCCCTGCCACTGCCGCCCCCACCTCCTTCTTCTCCTCCTCCTCCCTCCTGTCCTCCCCTTCGCTCTCTATCCACACTCCATCCTTTACCACTCCATCTCCCATCCCTCCTCCTCCTCCTCCTCCCCTCCCAACCATTGTCCTTGCTTCTCGTTTGGTTCTTTCTTTATTTATCTGCCTTTCTTCCACTTTCACTTGCTTTAGCGCCCCTTTGTTTTCTTTTTTCCTCTTTTCTCCTCTCCACCATTGCCCTTGGTAACCTCTTTTCATTCTTTGACTTTCTGCCCGCCCATTGCTTCTCTTGATACCACTATCATCTCTTTCCCTCCTTCTTCCTCTACTGTCTTCTACTATTATTTTTTCAGTCGCCATTAAACCTGTTGGTGTTTAGAGCTCACTACTCTTTATTGACAAAAAGATTCCAACAATTGTACTTATATCCTTATGTTTTAAAATACCAAAATACATGGTTTAAACAAGATTGATTAAGTCCTCCCTTTAAGTGGACTAATAACTGTCTACTTTGTGGCCCATTTTTTTCAGTTTGTTTGTTTTGAAATTTCATTTATACAGGTCTGATGCAGGTCCATTTTGGATCTGATTTAAATTTCATGCCTGTACTCTTGGGCCATCCGTCCATCCATTATCTGTAATGTTCATCCTTTGAGGGTTGCGGGGGGTTGGAGCCAATCACAGCTGACAGTGGACGAGAGGTGGGGTACTATATATAACTAATATATGTAATAAAGATTTTAAAATGTATTATATAATTAATTACTAAGATCTAAAATTTGCTACAGAATGTGAAGCACTTGCTTTGTTTAGCTTTTTGTATGTGAGGAGTTGGGTGTGAAAAAGCAAAAAACAATGCTCTGATTCAAACACTGAAACATCATCATGAAATGCTACATTGAAACCTATAAACAATACAATGCATGCCTGTGTTTTTATTAACACTAAACTGATATACTGCATAGGTCTACACATACTCACACAACCACTGCATACAGGCCATTCAAACTGTACTACGTAAAGTACACTACTTATATTTTACTCTTTTTCTTCACGCTAAAGCGACACTGTTGCAGTATCTTAATTGCACCTCTATTTGCTGCAGAGAAGCACATCACAGCTTAACGACAGTGTACATAGTGCATGTAGATGGCAGCAGAAGGACAATATCTTTTTATCTACCTGCAATAAAACTCACCCTCTGTCCAAGCCATGAATAACACTTATATTGCTAGCTCGTTTCTTTACCCAGGAGAGAGAGTAGAGACAAATTAGGGAGGTGGAGACAGCAAGGGGATTAAGAAAAACTGCATGTTTAGATACAGAAAGTGAGAAAATATGCATTGGAAGGTAAGTCATATGACCTTAGTCCTCCTTTCCCTAACCTTAACCAAAGCACTTTTGTTACCTAAATGTGACCACAGACAGGACCAATCATCCCCTGGTGACTGCAGCCATTAATAAACGCAGCAGTTTATTCATTCAAAAGAAAAAAAAAAGCTGTGAAGCTGTGGGGAAACTGTATGCAGTCAAGTTCTCCTACACCAAGATAAGGAAAACAAGGATTTTTTTTTTATATAATCAATTAATTTGATTAATAATCAATTAACTAACTGACAATTAATTGATTAACTAACAATTAACTGACTTTTGGACCACTAGGCGAACAAAACAAAACATCTGATGACATCGCCTGAAGGCTCTAGGATATTGTGATGGTCATTTTTCTGATATGTTATAGACCAAACCAATTAAATAATCAATACAGATAATAATAAGTGGGTTAAGTGAAAATATTTGCAGACCTAATTGTCAGCGTTGGAGCAGGACAGAGGCTTCTTCAGACTGTTTGATTCCATTTTCATCTCTGTACTGACCAAGGGCCAGTTTGGGTTCAAAATGTTGTACTTTTCCAGATGTAATAAAGTAAAAAAATGTTAAAGGGATGAGCTAAGAGCGTTGCAACAGTGTTGCTCTTGAAAGGCAGAAATCACAGAAACAGTTTTATGAACTCAGCACCTGAAAAACAAAGATAAAATGAAGCGTGCGTGTTTTGCACATCAATCACATTCCTAAATTGTCGACTCAAAGCTAGAAAAACACTACTGTCTAAAATTATGATTGCATGATTTAGCATAATGACCCCCCCCCCCCCCTGTTTTTTTTTTTTTTAAAAGAAGAAGATGTCTGGACCAAGCATAAAAATAGCCCAAGCTGAAAGTATGTGAAAGTATGTGGACAGGGGTGTCTGAGACAAAGAGGGCCACAGATCACTAGAGGCCTCAGAAGAGCAAGGTCCAGCATGTAGACACAATAGCAGTACATTAGCAAGTATGATAAACATGGATAGACTGACCCGCAAGTGGGCTCTTGGACAGAAGTAAGCTACTGGGCCCATACGCGCACAATACTGAGATAATAAGCATTCACAACTACATTTTGGTGATATGGGCAAATAATGAACTTTACTTAATGGGAACATGCTCACTGACCAGAGGGCCAGAGATGGCAAGTAGGGCACAACAGCATTTTTGGCCCTGGGGCTTCCCAACAGGTTATTACAGCTGTGGGGTGTCCACATACTTTTGGCCACATAGTGTAGTTTACCCACACATTTTTATCTACTACATCCCTGTAGAAGAGAGGTGAGAGACAACGGGAAGTGTAGTTAGAGAGAAAACACACACACACACACACACTTATATATATACAGTCAAAGAGTGGAGGAGAAGAGGGAGAGGAAAGGGTCAAAGCATAAAGGTGTAATAGAGAGACAGAGAAGGAAAGAGAGGGAGAAAGAGATGTAAGTGGGCTCTGCGGAGGCCCCAGTCGGTGGCAGTCTGTCTCTGATTTCCATTCATTGTTAAGATGGATGAGATCCCAGCCGGACCAAGAGCAGACCGCCGCATTTCTTCTTCTTCTACTCTTTCTCTTTTTTTTGGATAGGGGGCATTATTCAAAACAGAGCTTATTTTTGGTGGCCATTATGCATGCACACCTGATCAGCATGTCAGCCTGGCCTCCCCGCATCGCATGATGGAACGGCCCAATTTACCTCTTTCACCTGCCTTGCATAAAGGCACACGGAGCACACACCAGCAGGCGCTCACTGCACTGTACAACACACACACACACACACACACACACACAGTGGAGTGGAGGTGGGAGGATGGAGTCGAGCATAAGTGCGTGATCATACACTGATACAGACACACAGGCACACACACACACACTGCTGTTTATTTGCAAAGTGTGTATGAAAGTGTGTACTTATATTCTGTACAGCCATCTGAAACATCTGCATGTGACACACACTCACCTTCTGTACACACACACACAGGTCTCCCACACAGATCCTAACTGTGTCAGTTGTTACGAAGTCAAAACTGAATTCATTAGCAAGTCAGGTCTCTCTCTCTCTCTCTCTCTCTCTCTATCTCTCTCTCTCTCTCTCTGTTGTTCTTGCTCTTGCTCTGGATCTAGCGCCAAGCAGAGATTGTATATATTGCAACAACTACATCAATAAAATCAAATTGAATAGATCAGTCATTCATAATCAATTATCTGCTAAATGAAAAAAAAAAAAAAGTTATTCACCATATACATGCCTGTTTTGTGTATTGTACCATGCAAAAGGGACAGCACTGAACTGATCCTGTCTATGTGCAGGATATATCCACTCCAGCATGGAATCTGGATTTGGTCAAGGACTTACTTAATACTCAGTTTGACCCCTAAGTATCAGTCTAGGATTAAATATTTCTTCCCAGACTTTTCTTTTTAATTTGCTCACAATATGGCTCGACCAAATTAGCTACAGCCTTCCTGAAGATCTGTCTGTATTATGTTCTTACTCAACACGGCAACACTGATGGACCTATACAAAGAAAAGCAGATATACAATATGTGCATCTAAACCTATTTCATTTTGTCCTGGTATGGGAAGATTTGTTTTCTTTTCTTTTCTTTTCTTTTATTAGCATGGTATCATATATGTAACAAATAAATTAAGTAATTAAAACCCTTTTGAATTTCTCTCATTTGAATAGAAGCATTAGCATTAAGTAGCTAGTGGCTAAAATATCTAGTGACTTTTGTTAGTGCAGCTGGTAACACCACCTTACCACAAAAATAGTGTGCATGAATTCACTTAATTTATACTTGATTTCTATCTTTGTATATGTTTATGTATATGCATGACATATTACACAAAATTTCAGGATACTGCAAACACTATCATCAATACATTTCTGAGCTGCAGGATACACACCTGTCACTTGTGTTTTTAGCCTTTTTGAAAAATCTGGTTAAATTCTCTATTTCTTTTACATGACTACTTTTCCTTTTCTTTTTGAGCCTTTCACTTTCGAGCACTGCTCTCAATTTCTCTTAATGTCTGCTATGGTAGTTGACAATAATAATTATTATTTTTGCAATCAAGAGGTTGCAAGAGCAGCTCATAGTGTGTCAACACCATAACACCATAACACCAAACCGCCCAAACGGCGTAAACAAATATCTCCAACAGCAAAAAACCAAGCAACACATGGTATTTATGACATCCTTAGGCCCCTTGTAATTCAAGAACCCAGGGCTGAAGCTCGGGAAAGCCTGGGCATTAAATCACCCATGGTCACCAGCAAGACATGACAGGCCTGCTTTTGTCTACTTTTGTCTGAAATCAAGGACCCATTGTTTAAAACATAACCAAGAATGTTTAGTTGTAAATCTGACACTTTTATCACTGCATATGTGCTGTGGGAGCATGGAAAGCTGTAACTAAGGGTTCGTCAGGGGTCAATTGCCATGACAATGTAGTCACACAACCTTTATTAACCAATAAGTATTTCATAGATTGTGACTTTAAATCAAAGAATGAATCACATGGTGCTGGAACTTGCTAGAGGACAAATAAATAAAGAAAATAATGACGAAAAAAACACCAATATGTGAGAGTTTATTCATCCTCTGTTCCAGTAACTTTAAATTGACTGAAGAATGTCAGCTTTTCAAAGTGTTACTTCTTGTTGAATGATTAATACAATAATGAAATGTCACCGCTAAGATATTCTTAAAATGACAGCTTCAGCTTAAAATTGCTGCCTGATATGCTTCACCTGACAAGCCTGATTTTCCTACCACAATTTTTTTTTTTTTTTTACCTACCTGTTCTGGAGTATTAAGTATTAGTCAATGCAATATCATGGAATTAGTGAGCAGATGCCCAAACTCTCTGAAAATAGTTATAACTCGTAGTAAGTGTTTTTAGCTAGGCATGATCTGATATTAACTTTCATATTATCTCAGCAACTCACTGGAGATGGCAAACAAAGGTCATGCTTTTATTCCGTCAGTGTTTTTGCTGATGTCTTTCACCTTATAGATCTCTGGTATATGTCTATAAGGCTGTTGTTGAAGTGCTGCATCAATGTAGAATGAGCTACTACAGTGCTGCTACTCAAAAGGAAAACTTCTAGAGGACTTTATATTTTAATACTTAATAAAAAAAAATAGCAGACACTTTGATTTTTTGTCAAGTGTGTAGTTTTGATTTTGACATTGGTTAGGATATAAAAGTGGTCTGCAGGGGCCCAGCTAGAAGTGGAGGCTTTTGACATTTATGATCGACTTCCGACCTTGATTTCATGCCTTCAAGAGACTTTATTTATAGATAAATAAAACATATATTATAATACTTATAATATAATATAATATCATAATATTTTAATTGTGCGTTTGCGTATGCTTATTCAAGACTCTCATTTGAAGCACACATTGATGAGCCACTGTTATACAGTGCATCATCAGCCTGACATTTGTCACAATACTGAATCTCACTACTAACATGTCGTAAGTCACTATATCTCCTCCTCTGCCTGACCCACTACACAGATACAGGCACACTGATGTATTCCATATGAAAACTAAGTCTCAATTGAGTACTATTATTACCATTATTATTAACACTATACAATAGCTATTGAGAAAATATTTTATTTTAGTGACCTAATGTCCACCTTTCTTTGTTTGGCTGCCACCCTGATTGAGCATATCACATACACACACAGTCTTGTCTCCATGACCCTGGAGACTTACCCTAACTCTAGCCATAACTTGCCACTACTTGCCTTAATTCTTACCCTAACCTTGACCTAAATCTAATCTGAAAACATGACTCCGTGACTGCACTTTAAAATTTAGTCATTTACATTTTGGGAAGTTGCTTTTTGTCCCCATAAGGAAGGCAAGTCTCCATAATGTGACTGTGTAAACACATTTAGGTTCCCACAAAAATGAGGAATACCTAGACCACACGGATACACACAGACACACACTCACCCATCCTGTACAACACAGGATTTTGCCATACTGAAAAATAAAATGTACTGACATATTTTGTCCCATATTTTCATGGGCAGAACTGTGTCTTCCTCACTTAGCCTATATGCAAATCTTGTTAATGGAGCTTTGGCACTTCTTGCATCTAGATCTGCATACAGCTTCTCAAACATTAGCAAGAAATGGCAAAGCCAATCCTATTACAGATATAGGGTCAGACGCGACTCATAGTAGAGAACACGACCTGTTAAATGTTTGTGTAGTATATACATTGATTGGACAATGAAAGACAGTGGTAGTTGTAGTTGAATCATTTATTAAAATTATTATTATTATTAAACTTGGTTTTACATTTCCAGTGGCAGGGCTGATATATGATTCATGTCTTCACACCAAAAGGTTTAAAAAGTTTTTGTTTTTTTTGTTTTTTCTGAAAATAAATGAAAAATAAGAAGAGGGCCTACATCAAATATGGAGAAGAGGAAGCCAGCTGATCAGTGTGCTACATTTGCTGTAACATTTAGAGTAATAGTACACAGTATGCAGTGTGAGTCAGCCAGGATCACACTTTTCAAAATATATATATCACTCTGTTTGAAGTTCATTCATTTCAGATGAGAGGATCTGTTACTGCTGAATTATTCAGATACAGATGCACAGTGTGGAAGGTGCTGTGAATGTGTTTGCTTATGTGTTAATAATGCAAGCACTAACTTATCTAAATAATGTTTTGTCTTTTCCCATTTTCATTTCTCATCTCTCCAGTTCATATGTTGAAAGCATGACATCTAATCAGTTTCCAAAAACCCAAAAGCATGTTGACAGCATTGGATCCTATAATGGAGAACACGACAAATACAAATGACTACATGTTTATATTTAAGTGGAGAGAGACAGCTTTTTAACAATGCTTTTTAACCCTTTAATTTATTCAGGGAAGTTTCACTGAGAGCCATTCTCTGTTTTACAGGAATTCCCCGACCATGCTCACACAGTTGCAAACATTTACACCTGGAAGCAGCCAAGTACAACCACAGTCTGACCTGCTGACCACGAGCAGCTCCACTGGAACAGTTGAGGTTAGGGCCTTGCTCAAGGACACAACAGTGGTGGTAATGAGGAAGGGGAAAGTTTAACAAATTCCGAAGAATTACATTCACATCTGATCATTGTGCATTCCAGGATTTATGTCCAGCACCAATGTCTAGTGCAATGCATAAAGTAGTGTGCCCCTTATGTGACAAGCCAGTGAGTACGAACCGCTGAACTGTCCAACATCAGTGTTCTGCTTGTTGATCATTAAACGATAAAACAGGTCAGCAACTCCACAATGAACACACACCAATGGAAAATATATCAAAACTGAAACTCTTTTAATATACCACCTGTCCCTAAAAACCTTCAATTTCTAAATCAGCTCTAAAAGTAATAATAACCATGAAGTGATACGAGCTGCAAGCAGTCTTGTCAGCATTGACTCTGGTCTTCTCTTTGCACTTTAGTCAGTTCTGAAAATAACTGTCTATAATAAGAAGTCTAGCCATTAACAATGGTACCAGTCCTCCGAACGTGAAACATGAAAATCAGTCTCCTTCTGTGAGGTAAAAGGATCGTATTTCAAGCATTTCTGGAATTCAGGTCTCTCATTGCACACATTGCTCACATGCACAGTTCTCTACTAGAGGTCACTTGTGTGTTTGTCAGTGGAAGTTTTTATACACTGCCCATCAAGAACCTTTTGGTGAAGAGACTGGGTTTAAAAACTCAGGCTGTGTCTGTTCCATAAAAAGAAGAGGAAAGATATCATGTAAGAAAGGAGAGGGGAAATGATGCAAGATGATGAGAAGACAGAGGACAGGTGACTATGCTAAAAAGGTGAAAGAGAAAGGAGAAGGTCAGAGGAC